>NW_028227270.1:12051419-12328919 GCF_978045245.1 Mus caroli
TCTGCCCCCACAGCCCTCCTAATTCTTAGGCTCTGGAAAGAATGAGAGTGATGACTTATAATTAGCCCGAGTGCATTAGGGGCATCGTGGATGCATGGGGGGTGGGGGGAGCCTGACGCCAGGGTGAGCTCCAAACAGCTCATCAGTATTCCAGTCCTTCTCCCACATGATGGACGCCAGCGCTCTGTTCCTATGAGCATACACAGGCTTCTGCACAGGCTGTAAACACATTACGATGCAGGACCCTAGGTGCTATGGAAATGAATAATGTATCTGTATGGCTCAGACAAAAGCTGAGGAAAATGCCAAAATGAACAGGGAAAACAGAGAAGTCCCTTGAATTGGGCAATGAGGGCGAACACTACCTTCCGGGGCAGCTCTGTGTCCCGCTCAAATTTTGATTTGCCAACTGAAGTCTGCTTAGCAGAGTGCAGAGACTGTCAGGCTTAGCTTGGGGCTTCTCAGCATCTCTACCTAAGAATTTCATTGTTCTTCCAAAGACAATCTGCTCCCACAATAGTGTCCTTCTTGAGGAAAGACACCCCTTCTGCATCCTCCTTGACTGTTGACTTAGAAATTTTTACAAATACAGAAATAACATTAAAATGACAATTTCATGTCTTTGGCCACTTTGCACATTCAGGTGCCCTTTGAATGTTTCTAACAACAGAACCATGGCTCTGTTGGCTTTCCACATGAGGGAAAATCTAATTCTGGCCAACAAAACGTCCAGAGATTGTTACACAGGATTGATGCGAGGGGTGTGGCTGTTCCGCGGAGGAACTGAGCAGCATCTCTCTGCTCTGCATCCCTGACATGCCAGGACCCCTCTGGCCACCTCCCACATACCCGTGAAAAGGCTACTCTACCTATAAGATACTTTGTTGGCATCACAGTTGCACAGAACAGAGGCTACTCTTGAGCATCTTTTAAGGGTCCACCAACAGAGCTTCTCTTATACCCCATTTTCTGGAATTGTGCCCCTGCCCGTCACCAAGACCTACTTCGAAGGAACAGAAATTACAAAGGGATGGGTCTGAGATTCAATACCAGGATAAAATCCATGAACAAATAGTGATCTGTTTATAAAAAGATAAAGAGAGATAAGGGGATATGTTCTATGAGGGTGTGAAAAGGTATGAGGGAAAGGGATATCTTAGCAGGCCCATGCCAGGGCATCCTTTCCCCCAGAGGGACAGAATATAGAGTTTATTCAGGACATGGGGAGGGGAGCTAAGAGGGTAGTAGAGGCAGAGAAAGACAGAGAGGGAGAGAGTAGAGAAATGAAGGCCAGCTATGGCCATGTGGCAAGAGGGGGGAAGGGAATGGAGAGAAATGGGAAGCAAGAGGGAGAGGCAAAAGAACAAGAGAGCAAGAGAGAGGAGGGGGCAAGCAACCCCTTTTATAGTGGGTCAGGCCTACCTGGCTATTGCCATGTAACTGTGGGGAGGAGCATGCCTGGCTGTTGCCAGGTAACTGTGAGGGTGGAGTTTAGACAGAATGCTAACAAATAGCCACTCTTTCCCCGGAAGCACTCTTGTCTTTATAAAGCAAGTGAGTGATGGTACAAGAGGAGTAAACTTTGATATCATGGAGAAAATATTTGAATTGAATTCAAAATCAGTTTCTGGGTCTTTAGTAAAATGTCAGGGCTAAGATAGTAGGGGAATCATTATCAACCTATCTCTTCTCTCACTGAATTCAAAATATCTAAAAAACCAAAACCTAAAAACAAAACAAAAACAGAGTGCCCCATTTCTGTTTACCAGGTAGATGCTAGAGACTGGATGGTTTATGTGTGTTCTCTGCTCTTGGATGAAGCTCTGCAGGGGTCCTGAGACCATCACTCTGTTTTAGCCCCTCCCTCAAGCTGCTACCCGAGTCCAGGCCCTCTTCACTGACCTGGCATCTCCCTACATGTCCTTCTGAAATAAGTTCCCCGCCATCCCCTCATCTGTTCCCGAAACATCCACCTGACATCGCAATGGCTTCCAAAAGCACAGTTTCGTGGAAGTTTTCTGATTTCAATAAGACTTGGCGACTTGCAAGCCCTACCCACACCCAACCAAACCACAGACAGCTTCTTGATTCACATCCTCTAGTTTAGCATTTTCTTGTGATTTTTTTTTCCTACTTCTTTTCTTGGCTCTGTCTTCCCTGTCACTCAAACCTGTATCTTGACGTGACCTCTGATGACACCTTGCTCCTTCCTCAGCTTCCTGCTTTTGTACCAGGGTGACATGTCCTCCCAAATGTCTCCAATACCCTGCCCTGGCTTCTTACACATCAGTTTTCACCAGACGTGGGCAGACATTAACCCCTACTCCCATGTAATCTGGAAGCATTAATGTTTTTTGACCAACTGCATCCCCAGTGCTCCCATGAAACCGTTCCAGATGGATCTTTCTACAGCATTCCATTGCCATCTGCCTGCTAATTCTCTTCAGCCTGAATGTGAGCTCACTGGCCACGAACATTTTCCTGAAACCATGCCATACCTCCCGCGGTTGTGCCTTTGTGCCTTTGAGACAGTTCTTCCCTCTGTCTGAAATCTCGCTGTGCTAATTCATGGAAATCCTACCCAGTCACAAACTTCAGATAATAGGGAAGCTATATACAAGGACTGGAGTTACTTAATTCTCCTTTGTATTTATTAGCTGATACTAAGGAAAATCTTGAGATGTGTGAAATCTTGGCACTTCCCTCTGAAAGTAACGGATAATATTTTTCTGTGTTATTCTAGGATAATTGAAATGAACAAATATTTTAAATCATATGGCTATATACAAGCAAGTACAATGCCTAACATGCTCTGTGCGATGGGGAACCTATGAGAATCTCCTGAAGTTTCACCATGCACTTATAGGGCATCTTTCTGAGATCCTTTTATGGGTAATGCTATAATGTAGTTCCTACACTACAAATAGGCTTGCCTGAAGGTTATAATTCCTTAGGAATAAACATCTACATTTGGAAGACTACAGAATTACAAACTGTATGACATATTTTATTCAAGAACAAGAGCAATGAGAGATCTTGATATAATCATAGGGTGGTATGGTCAACCCATTTTATTCAAATGCAGTTATTTTAAAACATTCTATATATGTGCATAAGTTGAAATCAGTATTTACATTAGTACTGACTGATAAGTCATTAGACCAACTTCTGAAAGGCAGTGTAAGTGCCAACTATTATTTTTAATCTATTTTTTAGAAATGAAAGACAGAACTCTAAACTGTTTATTATTCTTTTTACTTTTGACTTGAATTTATGATTATAGAATTCTATTATTCTTTGGGAGGAATCTAATAAAGATTGGAGAAAGACCACTCTATCAAGTATTAATATCAATGTGTTCTATGACTTAATGAGTGTAATGATGAAGATTGTTCCTTTAATTATCATTCTAACAAAATGGTTTATTTCATATATTCAGCATATATCCATTTTCAGCATTGTAAATTCATATGAAGAAGCATAAGAAATGAGCATGCAGCTGTAGTCCAGGCAATAAGATCAGCACCTCCCCCCCATGCCCCAGTTCAACCATCTATTTCAATTACCAGTTAAAGGAGCAATGTGGAGGTGCAGGTTAGATTCTCATCTGGTTTTAGCTAAATGTAGCCTGACTTCTCCAAAGCCAAAGATCACAGGAAAAGTCCTCAAAGACTCAAATTATAACCCCGGCAGGCAGGTCGCAAAAGAAGACTAGCGCTTTTCCTTAAGAAAAAAGAACTCCTAAGATTTATTTTATTTATTTATTTATTCTATTTTTTTTTTTTTATTTTTCATTCGTGTGTGCACGTGTCTGTGTATCTGTGTGTGCGCTCAACTGTACATTAACATGGCACAAGCATGCACATGTGTGGGTTTCCACAAAGACCAGAAAGGGGTGTCAGATCCTTTGAGCTAGAGTTATAGACATTTGTAAGCTACCTGCTATGGGTGCGGGGATCTGAACTCTCGTCCTCTGATAGGGCAATGGACACTCTTAGTCACGGACCTTTCCCTTCAGCCTAGAAGAAAGAACTTTTGTTTGAAGTAGTCAGATTTTCGATTGTCTGGAAGTGAGCAGGTGATAGAAATACAAAGTCAGATATAAAGATTAACAAAAACGACAACAACTACTATATTTAAAAATGAGTCCACATTTTAAAGATGCTGATTAAATTTTTAAATAGTTTCTTTAATTTACTATAAACGGAAAAAATTAGCACACCATTAACGGTGTAAAGAAACTTCACCATGCACTGAGCAAATGTGGGGATCCCTTCTTCATAGACCTTTCTAAATGAGGGGCGGGGCCAATGGTGATTGGCATACAGGAAGGAGGATCTGAATTTGAATCTCTCCAGTCTTCACGTAAAAACTGGACACCTTAGGGAAATGCAAATCAAAACAACCCTGAGATTCCATCTCACACCAGTCAGAATGGCTAAGATCAAAAATTCAGGTGACAGCAGATGCTGACGAGGATGTGGAGAAAGAGGAACACTCCTCCATTGTTGGTGGGATTGCAAGCTGGTACAACCACTCTGGAAATCAGTCTGGTGGTTCCTCAGAAAATTGAACATGATACTACCAGAGGATCCCGCAATACCTCTCCTGGGCATATATCCAGAAGATGTCCCAACCGGTAAAAAGGACACATGCTCCACTATGTTCATAGCAGCCCTATTTATAATAGCCAGAAGCTGGAAAGAACCCAGATGCCCCTCAACAGAGGAATGGATACAAAAAATGTGGTATATTTACACAATGGAGTACTACTCAGCTATTAAAAAGAATGAATTTATGAAATTCCTAGGCAAATGGTTGGACCTGGAGGGCATTATCCTGAGTGAGGTAACCCAATCACAAAAGAACTCAAATGATATATACTCACTGATAAGTGGATATTAGCCCAGAAACTTAGAAAACCCAAGATATAAGATACAATTTGCAAAACACATGAAACTCAAGAAGAATGAAAACCAAAGTGGGAACACTTTGCCCCTTCTTAGAATTGGGAACAAAACACCCATGGAAGGAGTTACAGAAACAAAGTTTGGAGCTGAGACAAAAGGTTGGACCATCTAGAGACTGCCATATCCAGGGATCCATCCCATAATCAGCCTCCAAATGCTGATACCATTGCATACACTAGCAAAATTTTGCTGAAAGGAGCCTGATATAACTGTCTCTTGTGAGTCTACGCCAGGGCCTAGCAAACACATAAATGGATGCTCACAGTCAGCTATTGGATGGATCACAGGGTCCCCAAATGGAGGAGCTAGAGAAAATACCCAAGGAGCTAAAGGGATCTGCAATCCTATAGGTGGAACAACATTATGAACTAACCAGTACCCAGGAGCTCTTGACTCTAGCTGCATATGTATCAAAAGATGGCCTAGTCAGCCATCACTGGAAAGAGAGGTCCATTGGACTTGCAAACTTTATATGCCCCAATACAGGGAAACGCCAGGGCCAAAAAGTGGGAGTGGGTGGGTAGGGGAGTGGGGAGGAGGGTATGGGGGACTTTTGGGATAGCACTGGAAATGTAAATGAGGAAAATACCTAATTAAAAAAAAATTGAAAAAAAAAAAAAACGGACACGTAGCATGAGAGGGTCTGTAATCCCAGTGTTCCTACAGAGAGATGAGAAGCGGAGACAAAGGAACCTCCAGAAGCTTGTAGGCCTTTACCTTCCCTGTTTGATGCTCTCAAACAAGACAGAAGGTAAGGACCAATGCCCGAGTCCACCTTTTGTCCTTTCTGTGAAAGCCATGGCAAACACACACATGTTTCACATACATAAGTGTTCATGTACATATACGCACATGAAGGAAAAAAGTCAACATTCTAAATGATTGTAAACCTCCAGTTCTAAAATAATTTAAATATATCATTCCTGAACTTGACATCTTACCAAGGCCTGCGTTCTCAGTGTCTGTATAGCATTGCCTTGGAGATGTTTGATGTATCTGTGGACTGTCCCTAAATTCTGGTAAAACTCTATGCTAAAAGGCAAGGCTGGAAGCACAGATGAGACAGACTCTCCTTTCTCCCTGAAACTGCATGCCCTGCCAGCCCAGTAAAGTTTGCCAAGACCACACAAACAGAAAATAAGTGGTAAATTAGATTAGTATTTCATTTTACAACTGGAAGTCATTCTGAACTCCTTCCTCGAATTGGAGAATGAAGACGTGCCAAAACCAGAGAGCATTAGGGCTCAGAGATAATTATTATGGAAGGCTTAAAAACATTTACCAAATGACTCCCCAGGGACACTCTTAGAAGAAGAAATGAAAGAAAAAAGTTTGCACCACCCACAACACATAGATTCAGTAGAGTCATGAACCAAGAAAGAAAAATCCAGTCTATGAATCTGATAATAATCTGATATTATTCCTTTCAAATTTCTCAACTGCTGGTTCTACTATATGATTGAGTGAGTTCATATATTATTAAAATGCCAACATAAAATTCAATTCGCCATCCTGAGAAGTATTGTCACCTATGATCCTTTTTTGCAAAATCTTTTAATTTTTATTAATTCTGAGTTTTTGCTCCAAAACCTAGAAGGGAACTGCTTACTGAAAGTTATTTTTAAAAAGTCCAAAGAACATCACATATCATTTTTTTTGTGGAGATACCACAATTCATATAAAGTGAAAGATTACATATCATATTCAAAATCCCTTCCAATTCTATGTTCTAAAAATGGTGACCTTTTTTTTCAGATTCAAGAAGAGAAAAGGAAGCAAGTTTAACATTCTAAATGTGCGATGCACTGGACTTCCAAACTATGACGACGGAAGCAGCACACTTATGACGGAAGCAGCACACTTATTGGCAAGTAGCTTTAATCACATCATAAAATAGATCATAAATGTATCGTTTTCCAGGCGCTCTAATGTCTCAACAAAGGGAAACCGTTCCATCCGTCCCTTTTCCACCTACAAAACAAAGGCACTGAGATCCCAAGAACTGATAACGAATAGCATTCACTATAAAGAAGTTTACTCATTTCACAGGCATGAAAGTTTGAAGCTGAAATAAATACTCTTTATAGATCCCTGATTTTAGGGTAGATATCACTATTTTTATAGGGACATGCCATTGAGACAATGTGTGCCCCAAATATTTGTTTAACCAAGATGTCCAGGCAGAATAAAGTTTATTTTTTCCATTTTTATCTCTCATGAGGTATCTGTGCTAATTCTGCCATCTCACCCCCATTTTAATTTTCTTAGGACACAACTGGCTGACTTGGACTCTGCTCTCTACACTCGTATGGGATGCTTACTTCTTTTTGAGCACATTTGAAGAGAGAAAGCGAATTACTGCCTGTCTTAGATAGGGTTTCTATTCCTGGACAAAACATCATGACCAAGAAGCAAGTTGAGGAGGAAAGGGTTTATTGAGCTTACACTTCTAAGTTGCTGTTCATCACTGGAGGAAGTCAGGACTGGAACTCAAGCAGGTCAGGAAGCAGGAGCTGATGCAGAGGCCATGGAGGGATGTTTCTTGCTGGCTTGCTTCCCTGGCAAGCTCTGCTTGCTTTCTTATAGAACCCAGGACTACCAGCCCAGAGATGGCACCACCTACAAGGGGCCTTTCCCCCTTTGATCACTAATTAAGAAAATGCCTTACAGCTCAACCTCATGGAGGCATTTCCTCACCTGAATCTCCTTTCTCTGTGATAACTCCAGCCTGTGTCAAGTTGACACAAAACCAGCCAGTACACTGCCAGAGTAAATATATCCCAGATACAAACAGAAGTGCCATATCCTTTAAAGCCGTGAAATTCTGCTAATTATTACCCTGATAGTTTAAATAAATCAGAAGCCCATGGGAAGGACAATTGTCTTCCGGCTGCTATTGGAGCTAGTCAGAACCATGCCGCTTACTCTAGGGGAGGCATGGTGCCATCTAGTGACCAAAGAATAAATCACACGTGGGCTATCCCTCCCCTCCCCCAGTCAGGCTCTGGATTACACCCAGAACTTGGATCACATAGATTTGAAAGAGAAACACAATACAATCTCCCCAGTTAGAAATACTACTCAAGCCATTTGCTTTGTAAATCATTCTGTGTAGCCACTAAGGAAACTATATGGGTTATAATAAGAACATGACTGTCTGACTCTCAGCTTTAAACTACCTCTGGGTTAATCATACAGTCTCCAAAGAAAGGCCCGTATACAATAATCCCAATGAACTGTGTTCTTTTGTTCATTGGGCGTTAATGTGGCTTTTGAAACACAGTTCCAAGCACTGTTCTGTAAAGCATGTTAACTTGAAATGTCTTGTTTTATTGACTCCATACCCTGCTAGAACGGCACCTAAATTCCTGAACACCTAACATATACAGAAGAATCATTTAATGAACCAAATGCATAACACTTAAAAGAATAATAAAACATTTCTCAAAACAAAACCAAATGTGTTTCTCACTGTCAGGATATATGTATTTGACTTTATTGTTGTTTTGATTATAGAACTAAATTTCTACAAGAACCAGTATCATTTCTGATGCATCATTTCATCCCCCATATCCCTGCCCAGACATCTTTCCCTTCAGCAGAGAAACGCCTACCATAGCAAGGACACCGCACCTTCCTAGAGAACCCACACACTCGACTTTATGGTTTTCTAGGTTCTGTTTGTATGCAATCTCTGTAAGAGGCACGACCCTTTGTTTGGTATTCAAATCACTGCTTCCAAAACTCCTTAGAACTCAGAGCATCCTTTCTTCAAGGTCCCCTCCGCAGCCCCCATCCTGAGGCTTCCCAACAGCTTTCCTTGTAGGAGTCTGGAATTAACAAAGCACCATTTGGTTAATTGAATATAAAAGGCCAGGGATGGGGAATTCTTGTTTCTCGGTATTTTCAAAGGATTTCGTCAGTACTCTATGCTTCCAGTACGTTTCTGCAACATATTTAAAACAGCTGATTTTGTAGGCATTTGGGTTATATGCATGGGTTAATGTAACAAAGCTCAGACAAAGCCTTCAACTGTTGTGCAATTCTCAATCATGCTTGAACTCTTTTCTAGTATCGCTTAATTTTAATTCAAGCAAAAAACATTTCTGTACGCTGTAGTAAGCATCACAAAAGATAACAGCTCTTCAAGTACAGAGACTGCTGTGACGTTGGGACAGAGGGAAAGTTCTAAAGCCAGCAGTACATCTAGCACAGTCACACAATTTTTATGTCTTTTGTTTCAGTCCTTTGTTCCTCAGGTAAGAGTATCTATAGGCTGGAAGCCAATAGGTAGAGTTAATTATCCACGCAAACTACTGCATTTAGAATGTCTTTCCTGAGCATGGGAGGGGGGTATTTACTGGAAGCAGGGTAAATGGCTAGCAGTGACACCCTCCCTCCAACAACCTATAGCTGTTAATAGTCCCTCAGGGAGAGTAGGCTCTTGTATGTCCATTTCCCTACCATCCCACACCCATGTTGAAATGTTAAGGGGTCCAATGTTCTGCAGGTCTTATTCAGACAATGACAGCAGTTCCTGAGTGCAATGCTCTGTCATGACCAGAAGATGTCTTTGACTGCACATTTCTCCATACTCTGATTGCCTCTCTGTGATGCTCCTGAGCCTCAGAGGCAGGGATAAGAGGAATCTCATTTAGGACGGAGTACCCCACCTTCACTTGTTATTGGTTCTTTGGCCATGATGGGTTTCTGCGTTAAGCACTGGCAGCTGCCATGAGAGTTTTCTCTGATGCACACTAATTCTTTCAGGGGGTGACGCTTTGCATGGTGACTTTGAAATTTCTATTGCAAAACATTCTTGTGACAAACTGCTTCAAGAGATCAGGCTGTAACCTATTGTTTTACACTCAGATGGGTATGATGGTCTTAGATGTTTAATATTGAGCGGGACTTTCAGTTTGTGGAAAAGAAAAGATGAGTCTCATGTGGAGAGACCAGACTACATTTACTAAACAAGACAAAGAGAATCAGTTATGAACAACTTTAGTTACAAATTGTGATAGCAAATCAATATGCCTGTGCCCATGAACAGTTTCCTTAGAAATAAACCTTACTTAGCATTAGCTTGGGGCTTTGTTTTATATATATCTCATATGATATATATATATGTATATATATATCATATTAGATATTTCACCTGTATTTCAAAGGCCAGTAAACATTTATTTAGTTAAAATTTCATTTGGCCAACAGACATAAACTAAAGGCTTCCTCTAGCACAGGTTTGAGGACAGTCTAGTCTCATTTTATAATATCGATAAAAATAAAAGTTTATATTAATCTATGATAAACTAATGAACCCTCAGGTAGCTTGTTAGCTGACAACTTTTGTAATTTCATATAATACTAAGGGACTTTTTAAAAAAAATTGAAGTCTCACACTGCTCTATTATAGGAGAAATTAGTTTAAAGAAGTTAATTTAAACTTATATTAAATATATACACCGAAGCATGTATTTTATTGAGACTGTAATAAGAACAGAAGTGTAAATTATTTTAAAGCTGGAAAGGGAAACTAAATACCTGTGAACTTAAAAAAAATTGATTAAGAACATTTTTAGACCAGTGATCCCAGCTATTTGTATTTGTATTTACAAAAAGCTACAATTAAAATACAGGCATTATCAGTCTGAGGCAAATGCTGGACTAACACACACAAATTCATTATTTTACAGCCTCACGCCAGTGATTTAACTTGTACCTCATCAGTATTCTAGTCACCTCTCCTTTCTTTATCCTCTTAAATAATACACTACCTAGAGTTTATCTAGCCTTTCTAAGAGGAAGCTTCAAGTTTGTTTTATATTGATCATCTTATTGACTTACACTAAGAGAGGCAGCAACCAACCAGAACCATCTGGGAAAGACGAAGAGAAGCATGGGCAACCAAGACACACCGAGAGTAACTTTTGGAGACACTAGCAGGAGATGCAGATATCCTAGAAATACAGATTATAAAGTTGCCTGGCTTACTAAGGACTGTGGATCAGGACAGAGCTCTGCTCATTCTAAGCAAACCATCTCCCAAGCCCATCTACACATCCCCTGCCTCCAAGTAGCTTTTTCATACACTAGAGACAGCCCTGAAACCCAGAGTGGTAATAACACCATGATTCTTGTTGGTCAAAATTTTGCAAAGGTAACATACTTACTGACTTCTTTATAAGGGTGTTTAATACAATAATTAGAAATGGGCAGGATATCTGAATTACTCTCCAAGGAAAATCCAACCTTTTCCCAGTGAGACCCCATGCAGGTGTGTCATTCAAAATGAGTAAAGTCCTCTGTGTTCCCCGATAACTCTGCTCACACTCTGACACACCCTCGTGTTTATTTGTGCAGTTTTTATAGTGATCTCCTCCATTTTGTTTTGGGAATGATTGGCCTCCCCTTTTTTCGTCTTTCTGAGTCCTTAATATTAAATAAGTGCTCAATTAGTAAGTGCTCAGTAAGCAAGTGCTTGGTGATGAGTACTCAGCAAGTACTTAGCAAGTGAGTGCTCAGACAGTGAGTGCTCAACAAGAGAGTTTTCAGTAACTGAGTGCTCAATCAGGCCAGTGAGTGTTCTCAGAGTGATCGATCAGAAGTACTAAGTCAATAAGCAAATGTTGCCATGGCTACTTAAAACTGAGATGCCCACCTAAGTCACCTCAGCGCTAAAATAAGTCAGTCCTTCAAGAATTCATTCTGCAGATACCAAAAGCCTCAAAAGCAGTCATTTCTTACCTTTAAGAAATGTGTGGAGTTCAATTGGGCTCTCTCTAGATAATCGTTCAGTGTGTACATCACTCTGCCCTCAATATTTGTTGGTTATCAACATATTAATAAGCATCTTAACAAAACAATCTTTGTTCATTTCCATCATCTGATGACAAAGGCCTAGAAGGGGAGCTGTTATACCTGAAGTAGAGTTCTTAGGGAGTGTGACCATCAACTGCAGTTGAACTCTTAAACACCTGACATCTGCTACTTACACCTCTCCTATTTAATATTTTCCAACTTTATGAGATTTCCAGTTGTTCTCAGTAAATCTCAAAGTAATTGCATAAAAGACTTGGTCAAGAGCTCATTCCTTCTATTTATTTTCCTTGATATGGCAAAAGGCAGCAATAATATAATTCACTATTTCCTTTCACCCCGCCGTATGCATCGCACGAGCAGCAGCAGCCTCTCTTAGAATGACTCCATCACTCTCTGTAGGAAAAGGGGCCCTGGACTTCAGCTCCACATTTGCTAAGCTTGGAAAGTTTTGTTGATGTGGATAGTTATATGTATCATACCAGGACCTGTAATGAAGTATGGTTTTCTGTTTTAACTGTAGTGGATTATCAGAAATACAGTCAGCTATCTTGATATATCCATTGCTTCTAAATTGTAAAAGAAAATGAACTCTTTCCTAGTTTCCTTTAGCTGCTTTGGATGACACCAGAAACAGACTGTACTCCGAACCAGATACATTGTTATCTTGCCTCCAAACTCATTTCTTAGTGATTTTGTTAATATTATCCTAAAACATGCCCCCTACATAGTCCTCTAACAGAAACCTCAGCTTATGGACAATTCACAGAAGGAATTAAATGTCTAGATGAGAGCTACCTAATTTCCATAGTGAAGCCCTTGCCGATAAGCCAAGATGTTATGTCCTAGAGATGCACAGTCCCAGAGCAAGGCTGCAAAGTCATTCTACTGTGTGCATGAAACTCTTGCCCAACATCATCAAGGCAACAGACATCAATAGAGTAAATTTCCATGCAAAGTTTTTATGCCAATGATGGTCTCAAAGATGGACTTGTATAAATATGAAATATAGTGTCATTTATATTTATCCATGATGACTAATCTGTACTTGAGTAGCTCATAGAAAATACTGTTAGACACAGCACTGCCTTACTTTGCATAGACAGCCTAATAGAAAGTCTTAGCATCAAGTTTGAGTAGTCTTGAAATGGAAAATATTGTTGTTTCCTTCTTTGCTACAGACTTAAAGAAAGACAGAACTAAATTTATCTGAAAATACAATCATGATTTATATTTATGTTTTCTAAGAACTTTGCATGGTCCCTACTTCCCACAAATCGGGATAGCTTACATGCTTTTCTGAAGCAAACATCACAAAAATAAATATAACAATAAGTGATTAAGGATTATTTTAACTGCCGATCTGTTCATCCACACTATTAGGCTTGAAATGAAGTCTAAATAACTATACACCCAATGATAGAGACCTAAGCGTGTGTCTGAAGCTTATTCAGAGGTGAACACTTGCTTAAAAATACTGATGTACCATTGTTCATGCTTCTTTGTTTTCCAACAGTCTTGAGTCTTTGTCTAAACCCAACTGGGTGGATATTTTGAGTTAGTTTACACCTGTCTATACTACGAAGGCAAGAATGAAACCTCCAGCGAGTGCTAGAGTTAACTTGTGTTTTAAATACAGAAACAGAAATCACCAAGTCCATATTGTTTCAATCAATACTTGGTTAAAAAAAAAAAAACCTTATAGATGTGACTTAATTTAAATTTTCAAATGCTGAGCCATATCGAAGAGAGCAACACAATCACACTGGAGTAGTAGGGGTGGAGATGGGGGATGGACTGAATGCTTGTTGAAGACAGCCATAGGCACACAAGACACAGAGTGATGGAAAATCATCAGAAAGGGCTAATACCTCTTTCTTCCTCCCCCTCCTCTCCATCACAGAGGCATCAGGTAGCCATTGGGAACCTACTCTCAAATTTCAGGATTAAAAATTTGGTGCTATCTGAGCAAAAATGAGAAGCCAATTTCTCAATAGGGAAAAGAATAGGACTAAGAGACAGAAACTCAAGAGTTTTAAAGACACCTATACCCCCCAGTTGGGATGACAAACAACTGCCATTTCAAACTGCCATTTACCAGATTGTCAACAGGAACCAGGGGTCCTTAACAAAGACTGAAGCAGAGAAAAAAGAAAAGAATTATAAATATGAAATACTAATGAAGCAGTCAAGAAAAGGCCTATCAAAATGACACTGGAACTAACTTAGACTGTGTATCTTCAGCAAGGAAACAGCTGTGAACTCACACAGGGACTACAGACACGGGGTAGTCTGAGGAATGGCAGTTTCTTTGTGAACATGTGCTTCTGTGTAAATATACTAATTGTACACACGCGATCAAAACGTAAGCTTATTTTTGAGCAACTCTTACCTTTTCTGACCTTGTCAGAATAAAAGGCTCAACTCAATTGCATCTGCTTTCCCATCACAGACAACTTCTGCTTACATAAAGATTTTGAAACTGATAATTTAGTGAGGAAAGATATAATTAGTTTCTCTTCATATTGCTTTCTTGAAAATACAAATGGCATGTGTCTGGGGATATAGCTCAGTGGAAGAATGTGTTTGGCATGTGTCAGGTCCCAGGTTCAATTCTAGAATGATGGAAAGGCTATGCAAATAAAGCAAGAGAAGCTATAGACCTGTTGTACAATTTTATAAAATACATACTGACTTAAATAATATTCTACAACTGGGCTTCACAGTGTTACAAAGTATCCCCACTAGAACCCTGGTCTCTTATGTTCCTAGGCAGAAATAGATGCCGTAGGGAAGAACAAGCCAGAGTTTCCAGACATGTCCTCATAGTCCACAGTATAAACAGTAAACATACGCAGGCCAGAGAGTGGACCCGTGAGAAACCTCACGCCTGAGACCAGATCAGTAAGCTCTGCCCACTACATTTGAGCGTCCTGTGGAATGCTTTTATTTTAGCTCATGATTTCATTCTATTTCATTAGTAGTTTGGAGATACACAATACATGTAAATGCCAGTGATCATTTCTTTATATTGTTAAAATCACCGCCATTTGGAAAGAATAAGACAATTTTATACATCAGTCCTACTGTGATTTGGCCATGTCCAAATGATGTTGAGTTTTGTTGAATTTGATTAAATTCCCCAACAAAAAGTCTGAACTACTCACAAAGAACTGACACCCCAAGCCATTTGGCTTTGCAACGATTTTGCTGCCTCTTTCACTTCAATTCCCTAAATGCTTATGGAATACGAGACTGCGGGATCTGCGTGTCTTTCCTAAACTCCTTCATACTGCCATTCATTCTCTTACCAGGTAGTCCACCGAGAATCAACTCTGAAGTAGTTATCCATCAAGACAAGCTTAGAGACAAATCTTCCCAAAGAGTCTTCCTCCCACTTTCTACAAAACGACGTTTCCTTCTGCCTCCCCATATCTGTACACATACTTCTATATGATATTACCATGCTGTTTCTCAGTTAAGTAAGTTTATAGCATGTCTCATGTCTTATCCAACAGCCACTCACTCATTTCTAATCCAAGAAATGGAATACAATCGCTTTTTCCTTCCTTCCTTCCTTCCTTCCTTCCTTCCTTCCTTCCTTCCTTCCTTCCTTCCCTCCCTCCCTCCCTCCCTCCCTCCTCTCTCTCTCTCTCTCTCTCTCTCTCTCCAAGCACAACTTTTCAGAAGCTTCCTTCTTATCCTTCTTATCTTTTATTTTTCTTTTTACAAGTGACTAACAACAAACATCAACATATATCATGGGAAAATACAAGGATACATATAAAATTCTAGACTAAAACTCTAGCTACTTTATTACCCAGAATAAGTTCTTGAAGGGGATAATAACTCAGCATGAAGAATAAGTAGAATTTGAGTGAAAATTGATGATGGGAGAGTGCTTTGAAACAGAACAAGACGCAGAAAGAGCTGAGACATAGGATCTTTGCACAGGAGGCTCTACAAACATGTTGCAGACCCTACATCTAGAGATGACTATTGATCTTGGCACTCAGTTGCTGTCTATGAAGTCTACAGCAACATTTCAACCTAGGCTAAACCTCCACAGTCTACCCAGCTCTTATGCCTGAGCCCAGCCAGGATCTTGGCTATGTTTTGGAAAGTACAGAACTCCATTGGTGACCAGGTTGGACTTGAGGATTCACAAGGATTTTCTTAACATGATTTAGGATGCTTCCATTCAATGCCCTCCCCTTAGGTCCAACCTGTATCATGGTGTGAAGCCTCACTCACATCTTCCTGGCTCCTGAATCTTCTCACTCTCCTTTTTTCCTCTCTTACAAGGGATTGATCTAACATCTTTACATATCAAGTTCCTTTCTAGCATCTTATTCCTAGAAGACTCAGAATACCACATGGATTATAGGCTGTGTATGAAGTTAATCAATGGGATTTTTAAACTGAAAAAGTAAAACGAGACTTCATCATTGAAGCCAAACAGCTGGTTCAATACTTTTCCTGAAAACAGAATAAATCTTAATTTCTTAACAGCATGTGTAGCTTTAAAGTTCACCAGTGACAGAGATTTCATCACTTCCCTTTGCTAATTGTTTCATAGCTTAATCATCTCATGAGTCTGACATATCTACACTAAATCTCTTGTGATTTAAGGTCATTTCTTCTTGTTTAGTCTTCTATGGTGTAGGTCAAGCCACCTACAGACCTACTAACTATGTCAACATCCTCTTATAACAGGAATTTCCTCCACAATATCTTACACGAGGAGTCTTAGAGGCTTATCCGCCACTTTTTCTATTTGTTACAAAATTATGATTCATTAAAATAATACAATTGTAAAATATCTGTTTTTAAACACAGAAAAATATTCCCTATGTGTAAGTGGTAAAACAAAAATATGGTTAATTGAGATATAGTTTTATGATTTTAAAGCCACAAAGAGAAAACTGCTTTGCAAACATGCTCTGACTTCAGCTGGCAGCATGAAAAAAAAAAAAAAATACCAGTCTTCAATTACTTAGGTACCACATTTTATCCAACTTTTAAAAAGTGGGTGTGTTTTCCCCCATACTGTTTGACACAGAGCTGGAAAGCACATGAGAGTGCTAGCAATCTATGTAAGGCTGTCTTCTCTGGGTACAAGTCCGACCTCCGCTCCAATTCTCCAGGCATGTCAATCAACAAGGAAAGCTGCAGCCACAAGACTTACCCATCAGCAAAGACCTTCAACAATGAGGATGTACTTACCTAAAAGAGAAAGAGAGATGATGTTAGTGACACCTGTCCCAGTTCAGGCAGAGTGACAAACATTCTAGAAGGTATTCCGAGCATATGGTCCACTCACCATTGCCAGACCCAATCTCAGGGCTCTTGTTTCTGACATACAGGCCAAATAGTGGAATCTCTCCTTCTCCCAGTTTACTCTGAGTGCGTTTAATAGGTATTTGCAATGTAAGACATTTTCTTAAAAGATTACTAAAACTCAACTAGACTAGGGCTGGAGCTTAGTAACAATAGCAAGTAACATCCATTTCATGTTTTCCTGCCTGTCAAGCCCAGCAATACACTATTTGTGTATTATCCCATTTCTCTGCAGAAAGTGAGATAGCATTACTATCCCCATTGAACAATGAAGCATAACACAATGACATGCATTCCCTTGCAGAAGGCAGAGCCGGGGTTGTTTTCCATGAGCCTTCTGATTCTGAAGTATAATCTCACAATCTCGATGTCTGTCTGCCAAAACCCAAAGGGAATGAAAGACAACGTAACAGAAGCATTCTATTAAATAAAAAAATTATATATAGAAAAGAAGCGATCACAATATTAGAACCGAGGTAAATAAACAATGTCTGGACATAGCAGCTACTCAATAATATCTGTTGAATAAATAAAATAATAGTTGATAAGATAATGAGTAATCATTCACTGGTTATGCTCTAACCAGGCATTACAGGCACGGCAAATCACAATAACACAGGGGCATTTCATATTCCTTGCAAGTGGCCAGGTGACATCTCTTTATCATCCTGTTTACCCAGAAATGAGAACTGAAGGTTCTGGAGGGAGAAGGGTAAAATCTGGGTCTTGAACAAATGACCAGGTCACGATAAAGAATGGATTTGTTAAACCCTCAAACCCTGTGTTGATGAAGTGAAAATCCTACAATAGTTCAAGAAGCAATTTTAAAAGCACCATAGAGTAGGTCTGGGTTTTTTTTTTTTAATTTAAAAGTTACAAATGTTCATTTATATTTACATCATGTGTGTGAGTGCATGCATGTTTGCCATGTGCATGCATGCGTAGATGCTTGTGTGCATGTGTGTGTGTGTGCGTATGTTCAATGCTTTTTCTTGCTGACCCATCTCAGTATCTTAGGAGTTTTGGGAGTCTGCAATTGATATTCTTACAAGAAAACTGTGGCTGAGGAGACAGGGTATTTCAAGAAATACTATAAACTGTAGGACAAGTGAATGAATGGGCCTCAACTCACATAATTAGCTCTCATTTTAATATTCATAAGTACATATACATCCATGTACTTAATCTTAAAAAAAAGTCAAGAATAAAGTGCTGCCCATAGAGTCTCTGTGCCATGTGACTGACCCCAGTAAAATGAGCCCCAGTGTAGAGTGTTACCACTCCAGTGCCCAGCTTTTCTCAAAACAACTCTAATTTTCATACATTTTATATGGAAACTCCTTAGAGCTGCAACGTCTTTCATGCCATTTATATAATTAGGTTACATATTGAATTTGATTATAAAACATAAACCAACAGAAAAAAATGAGGGCAGATAAGATAGATATTAAACCATTTCTTTGCTTCCAGATCAAACTGAACCTCTCTGAAGTGGAAATTGTGAGTTTTTTTTTTTTTTCCAAGTCTAATGAAACAGATGAAGAAGAACTCTCTCGGGGATTTAATGTTGACTCAGGATGGAGAGCCTGCTCACTGGTTATAAGTGCACACTGCTCTTGCAGAAGACACAAGAGTTCTGCTGCCAGCACCTGCATCTGGTTGCTCACAGCTACCTGGAACTCCAGCTCTATGGTAGCTAGTGTCCTTTTCTGTTCTCTACAGTGGGCATTTGTGCTCATAGGTATCCATATGTACACATGGACACCCACTTATATGCATAATTAAAAAAATAAAATAACATTTTAGAAAGGTAAGTGGGCTCAATGGTTCAAGACATTAAATATTAACCAGTTAAAAACTGAGGGGGGGGGGGGCGCAACCTAAGTGGAAAGAGGAGGGAGGGGAAATAAAACACACCATGAATGAATGAATGACTGAAAAAGCCATGGGGAAACATTATATTATATTTACTTAAAACACACATATAATAAATGTCTGTGTATACATGTGTAAACAAGTTAACCTCAATCATGTAACTTGGAGTGATAATACTCCCCAAAGAGTCATAGGCCATCTTACAAAATCTCTAGTGCTGGGTATGGAAAGCTTTCCAGCCCTAACTGGTACATCTGTAACACAACTGCTATACCCAAGACTAAAGGGACTTTGTAGCAAGGGGTGCAGAAGGATTATAAGAGCCAGAAGACTGGGCAGGATCTCTGAAAAGAGATTGCATCCTATGTATGACAGGATGCAATGGCCGCAACTGAGCAAGGATGGGGAGGTGTGGGCTGGGGAGATGGCACAGTGGAGGAAGTGCTCGCTGTAGAAGTTTAAGGACCTGAGTTTAGATCCTCAGAGCTCCAGTGGAGCCAGGGACAGCTGTGGCCACCATTCCAGTGCTCCTACTTTAAGATGGCACATGGAGACAGGAGAACCCCTGTTCCAACTTGCCTGGCACAGACAGCAGTGAACAAGAGACCTTATCTCAAACAAGAAAAAGCAAGGACTTGACCCCCCAAGGTTGTCCTTTGATTGCCACATGTGAACCTTTGCACACACACGTACATACATGCATGCACACCCGTGCACATGTGTGAACACTGACACTCAAGCACATACACCAAACACACAAACACACACACACACACATACACACACACACAGGCAGAAATAGTTGCTATGCCCTGTCTAGAGGGTTTGGGGGAAACTTCTCAGTAGACTCAGCTCCAGAGGCCAAAGAGCTTTAAGAGTTGTTAACTCTCTGCCCCTCCCATGTGTGGCATCCAGTATCTGCATAAAAAGAATTTTTTTTATAAAAAAAAAAAATAGTTAACTGACTAAAGCAAATGATACACTGCATAGTCTGCTTTCAAAGAACCTTTACTAATTATTATTTTATATTTTATAATCTGTGTATAGGAATGTGTGTGTATGTGTGTGTGCACATGAAAGCTACAGCACACATATGGAAATCTGAGGGCAACTCAGATGTCAGTCTTTTTCTTCCACCTTGAGACAGGATGTGAGGTTTAGAACAAGGATATCTTCCATGGGCTCAGTTCCTGGTGCTGCTTGGGTAGCTTTGGGAGGTGGAGCCTTACTGGAGGAAATATTTAACTGGGAGCTGGCTTTGAAGTTTCAGAACCTCGCACCACTCCTTAGTGCTCTCCCTCTCCCTCTCCCTCTCCCTCTCCCTCTCCCTCTCCCTCTCCCTCTCCCTCTCCCTCTCCCTCTCCCTCTCCCTCTCCCCCTCCCCCTGCCCCTCCTCCCCCCCCTTTCTTCTGTCAACTACTTTGATCCTGGTGTCTCAGCAAAATGCTGAAAGGTGCTCCACAGAGTGTCTCCTGTTTACCGCTGTGCATGCCCCATTATTGTAAGGCAATTTTTGATTCGTCTGTCTCCACCCACGCCAACTCCCAGTAAGAGGTCTAGGGTTACAGATACTTGTACTACTGTTTCTTAAGAGATCCATACTTGGGTTGTTAGGCAAGTGCTTTATCCCTAAGCCATGTAAATGAATTTTTCCACTGTGTTCAGCTACCCAGTCCATAACTTCTGAGAGGGGACCAGCTCTGTATCTTGGAGACAGTTGTAATGCTCACAGCCACATTCCTTCCTCCTGTGTGAGCATGTGGCATATGCACGCATGCACTTGTGTGCTGGTACATTCGCCCATGCAGGCAAGCAAGGGCACCAGAGGCTAACACTGGGATGTCATCCACTATTGTTTCTCCAGTTTAAATTTTGAGATAAGCTCTCATGCTGAATGTGAAGCTCACCATTTTTGCCAGGCCAGTTAGTTGGCTTCCATGACTCTCCAGGATCTGCCTGTCTCTGCCCTTCCATTCGCCAGCACTGGACTTAGAGACAAATTGTCTTTCATATGGGTGTGGAGGATCTGGGCTCTGGTTCTCAGGTTTGCACCACGTTCATGTTACACCCTGAACCATCTCTTTATTCACATTACTTTCAACTTAAAGTCAATCTTCTTAGTTATGGCCACCGAGTAATACTGATTTATACTTAATTCTTAATTCTATACCACCTATCTGGAAATACTCATGGTATCAAAATCAAACTTCCTCCTGGATCATCATTTCCTCCAAAATCCAATGATCAGCTCATATCCATGAATATATATATATATATATTATATATGTATATATATTAATATACATATATATTATACATACACACACATATACATATATATATATATATGTATATATATATATATATATATTCAGTGGAGTAAATGGAGTGAGAGGAGGGAAAACCCAGAAGGAACTGGTGGTGATGAAGAGCAGCAACACAATGCACTGGTAAATAGTGCCCATGATAGGCCTCATTAAAAATGCACATCTTACCAATCATAGTAGCATGTTACACATGGCACATATGTTTAATGAGAAACCACCATAAGTTTGACGATACGATAGAGATAAGTACTGAAGCCGTTAGTACTGAAGCTGTTTAAAGATCCCCATCCCTTAGTCACTTGCTTTCCCTAACCTTGAACATGTCTGATTTCTTTATTATTATTTATTATTATTCATCTACAATAGTTGTACTCCATGCATCTTTAAATTCTTCCACCATGCTCAGAACACTGGCTTCCCCCAACCTTCCTTGAATCTCTATTGATGGGATGTGTATCCAACCGAAAGAGGTGAACACATGAAAACTTCACATTTTAAAATCAGAAAACAAGCAATGATCTTGTACTCGCTATATGATTAATACAGTTACTCACTTGAACATGAAAGCAAGGTTATCATGAGTGGCTCTCCTGATCTTAAGGACTTGTTACTATTCTGATGAGTTGGGATCATGTACTTGAGGGGAAATAAAAGTATATATAGAGAGACAGAGCTGAGGCAGAGTTGCCTGGTCTGGGGCAGAAGAATTAAACAAAACAAAACAAAACAAAGCAAAAACAAACAAAAGAGGTGACTTGTGCAGAGGACCAAGCCATAGTTTCATCAAGGTACGACAAACTTTCTTACCTGTGCTTATGGATTCTACGAAACAACAAACTTTGAAAATGAAGGTATCAGGTTTAGAACTGCGAGCATAAAAATTAATTACAGTTGCCCTTCTCTGCATGAGCCTTAGTCTAGTGAGAAGGTAGATCCTCTTAAATAAAAAAAAAATAGAATCAGATATTGAAAGCATCAGAGAAAGAGAGAGAGAGAGAGAGAGAGAGAGAGAGAGGGAGAGGGAGAGGGAGAGGGAGAGGGAGAGGGAGAGGGAGAGGGAGAGGGAGAGGGAGAGGGAGAGGGAGAGAGAGAGAGAGAGAGAGAGAGAGAGAGAGAGAGAGAGAGAATGAGCATTTTATTATCC
Source organism: Mus caroli (assembly GCF_978045245.1). Lineage (NCBI taxonomy): Eukaryota > Metazoa > Chordata > Mammalia > Rodentia > Muridae > Mus > Mus caroli. The sequence goes on from NW_028227270.1 coordinate 12,073,895, forward strand.
CAGTGGGCATGGCTCCTACAGACTTCTTAGAGTGATTGCTCTCTGCTTAGGAGGCTGTATTAGATCAGCTGGGTCTGAGGCCAACGTGGGAAGGAGAACAGAAAATGTCTGCCAGGTTTTACCAATATTGAATTAATGGCTGATTGGGTAGGCTTACCTGAGTATGGTCTGGACAGAAGGGAAATGCCCTTATCTACATTTAAGCAGGCCACCCAGTGACCAGTGATTATATGAGTCCCTGGATCTTATACTAGCCAGACATGAAAATTTTTCTGTGTTGTGGAATACTCTATGACATGGATCCTCTTAAGTGTACTACAAATAAGAAGACTCAAACAAGAAAGAGACAGAACACATCATGAGTGCTCACTCTCAAATCCTGACACACTTCACCCACAAACTGATTTGCCTGAAAATACCAAATGTATGTACAATGAGTGTCACTAGTGTACAATGAGTGTAGCTAGAGATGTTTTGGATTTAGTATTTATTTATGTTAACACATCATAAACAAATGAAATTTTCTTTAGAGTCTCAAAGACAGTGTCCTTCCATCACAACAAACACTGGTGTTCTCAGAGCCATGATGACAGCACTGTGCCATCCTGATTCTGAAGACCAGTGTCACTCTCATCAAGCCTTTGTCTCCAAGAAGCCCCTTCATTATCACAGATGACCACTTGCTGAGCACAGATATAAGGCCATGGAGTCTGGTTTCTTTAGTTCTGGAAACTGTGGAACCAAGTTGGCAGCTTCCTAACTTCTCTGAGAGTAGTGGTTTTGCTTGGCACTTGGGTCTAACAGCTCTTCAAGTGCTCAATTAGCTTGCTGGATACATGGTGAACTTGGAACTTCTTCATTAACACTCCTTCCCTCAGCTCCAGCAGGACACAAAAGCTTGTGATGTCAAGGGCTTTGACTGTTTGAGTTTGTGAATTTCTTAACACATTCATTTCTGCCATTTCCCAGCTAGTCTGTAGCCTGGAGAATATATGTCTCTCCTAGGCTGAGAACAACAGTAAAGTACTTAGAACACCTAATGAGGAGATAAGGGAGGAATACGATCCAGAAGTATATGTTAATCAATGACTTCACACATCCAATGTAACAATAAACTCTGGCTTTGTAGCTGGAAGTTATAGCTAATTGATCAAATATGTAAAACTAAAATGAAAAAGAGTAACTCTCCAAGCATCACCTTCCAGTATTATGTAGGGAAGCACCAAAAGAAACAGAACTTACTGGACCCCAGGTCCTTCTTAAAAGCACGTGCATTTTCTTATCTGCAGGGATTAGAAAGATGGTGTGGAAGTCAGGCATGGTGCCTGTGACCCCAGTACTCATGAACTGAGCTGGGGGTGGGGTTGAGCTTATATGTCCAGTTTGGGCTATTTAGCAAAACTTTATCTGGAAGAGAAAGGAGGAGAAGAAAGAGTAGGAAGAAAGAGAAGAGACAAGGAGGAGGAGGAGGAAGAGAAGGAAGAAGAGGATGAGGAGGAGGAAGAAGAGAAGCAACAGCAGCAGCAGCAGCAAAAAGGGAAATTAAAGGACAATAAAAAATAAGAAAAGGTAGCCTGAGCTGAAACTTGAAGTGCAGGGCATAGAACCAGACATCTGCTTCAAATCACAGGCGAGTCTTGTGCTCAAGGTGGTAGCTCTTTCCCAGTTGTGGTAATTTTGCTGTCAGTGGTGTCTACATTGAGTTCAACACAGAGATGAAGATGAGAGGGATGAATTAGCAGATAAGTCAGTGGAACCCGGTCTATAGCCTGGATTTTGCAATGTTTCTCATAGAACAGGGGAAAACGTACATATCTATGTCTTCCAAACATGATCCCAATGCACTGTTACACAAAATCGTTCCAAGTCTAAATTGATGCCAATTAAGATTCAGGGGCTGTCTCATTTCAATTACCATCTACTAGTTGTATCCAATTTAGTCAGTCTGACTCCTAAGAGAATTTTAGTATGTGCCTCTACACAGACACTATAGAGTATTAATCTGACAGCCTCCTGCAGATGCCTTCAGCATGTGTGGTCATGCCAACTCTTAATAGTGGACTAAATTTCCAATAGATGCTCTGTCAGACTCCCTGGTGACAAATGGCCTTACCACACACGACAACATTACATAAGCATCAATAAATTCTATTTCGTGGCCACACTGGAAATATCTAGAAAGCTATAGGAGGAAAAACATAGCATGCAGGAGCCAGACAGAGTGAATAATCACATCGTTTCTGGTGAAAGTGAAATGAATTAATTGCAAACAGTAAATGTAAATTAATGCAAGTCTACAGCACTTGGCAAACTAAGAACACTTTGTGACAATAAATCATTTTACCAACATTACAAATTTGGACCTTCACACAATTTCAAGTTTTCCTATTTCTCTTTATAAATCATGCCAACAAAGTTTAATGGGAAGTGTCTAGTCATTGGAGTCTCAACTCAAAATTAGATAAGACTGCCACTTTGAAGGAATTACATAGAAGTGGTCATATCTTCACTATTTATATTTATTATATATCAAAATGACCAAGGAGAGAAAAACACACACAGATGTCATAGGCAGGCTGATATTTAAAATACCCCATTCATAACGAGGAGAACACGCTCACAGATACGTAGATAGGGTTCTTGCAGTCTTACGTTTGTTTTACTCACTTGGCCCCTAGACTTTCCTACCAGTAAGTTCTGTAGAAGGGGTCTTTCCTTCCTACCTTCAAAACCCATAGCACCAACCTCCAAACTTAGCAATTACCAGTGACTTCTCGTTCAGTGGCCTGTCCACTTCCCCCAGACATACTCTGAGAACACTCCCATTTGGCCTAAACAGCATCCTTGCCTTAGTTGAAACACCACAGCCTAGAGTTCAAGCCACATGTTCTACAAGAACCACATGAGTAGACCTCTCCCTACCCCAGTTTGTATTTTCAGCTAAAGGAATTCCTCTTGCCTCGTGTGTGTTTATTATCCATTCGGTATCTAGTACCCAAATTTGTCACTTAACTGCTGGGAATTCTTCCTGGGTTCACGACAAACCTCAAATCCTTAGCATGGCACCCAACCAAGTCTTTCCTTTTGTGTTTTCTCTGGGATCATACATCATCATTAACATTTGGGTCTTAGGATGTTCCTTGCCTCAGTTCTGCTACTTCTGCTGATACAGTGGAGGATGTGGGAAGGTAAAGGATAGGTCATTCATATAACCACAGCAACTTCATCTATATAAACTATATAATCCCTGTTGGAGGGTGGTAGTGCTGGGGAAAACGAAAACCATTTTCACTCAAAACGTCTCATACAGGCACCCATGTGAAAAGTGGGCTTCTTAGCGGCCAATAAGAAAAGGGGACAGCATCTTGTATGACATTTAGAATCATTCAGAACTCCAATCTACCCTTTTCACTAGATGCTGCTGTGTAGAAATGTCCCCTGGGGACTTCCTTGGAAAATACTGAAACAACACACACTCCTTTTAGCATAAAGTTTTACTAATAGTATGTGATCCTAAGATCAAGAAAGGTTTGGTGTTTGGGTGTTTTGTTCTGTTTTCTTGATGGGGTTCTTGGGCATCCCAAACTGACTTCAGACTCTGTACCTGAGGCTGAGCCTTAAACCTCTGCCCCTCCTGCTCCTCCTACCTCTTGGGTTCTAGAATTTCAGGCATGTGTCTCTATGCCTAGTTAATCTGGTACACGGGACTAAGCTCAGGGCTGTGGGGATGATGGGAAGGCATTCTGCTAATTGAGCCACATCTTGAAAAAATATATATTTTGGTTAAAAAGAAGCAGAAAAAAAAGTCAGTCTACTGCCCATTGCCATGAATAAACTTGGTTACATTACCTCCTAAAACTACCAAGAACCAATTCACATCTCATTTCTGGAAGCTTCTGGAATTTTCCATATCAGCCTTGAGACATGAGCACCCATCAAAGGAATATGTCTCATCTTTCGGAACCCTTTAGTCTCATAACTTTGCTGATTTTCAGACAGCTTTTTTTTTTTTTTAAACACATGGCTAGTAGCACTCTCTCTGGGGCTTGCACTATGTATAACCCTTAGCAGGAGAACAGATGATACATGCAGACTTACGCAGCATCACCACCGGACGGGCGTTCGGAGGGATCACGTGGCACGGCTTGTGTTTGAGAAGCAGTCTTCGCCTCTCCGCACTGAAGGGGATTGGCAGAGCTCCCTTTGTCCTCAGCTGACTTCTCAATGGAATGCTTCCAACTTTGCACCCTTTGGGTTCAGTTGTTCAACAGGTTACAATTAGTTAGATTAGTAACTGGTTGAACAACTGTATCCAAAGAGTACAGATTACGAGGGAGATTGGCCAGCGGAGTTCAGCCCGGCTCAGTCTGTCCTCTTCCGTGTGTGCAAGAATGATGTCAAACAAGACGCATACATTCAAGAGAAAGGTGTTAAATATCCATTGAACATCTAGTATTAACTGAGTACCATGATAGACAGGAGAGACAGAGAGGGAGAGAAAGAGACAGAAATAGAAAAAGAGGCTGCCCTACATAATAGAAATTTAATACATGGCCTCTGGCTGAGAGAAACTTTAACAAGGAAAAAATATTTCAAGGAATGTGAAGGAGGTAACCTTTACATTTTACAGTTTCCATTAGAGTGAATATGCAGTCACTGCCAACACCATAAGACACAGGTCTAGGCTTTTACCTTTATTTAGTCAGGCACACAGCATCGTGCAGAGGACATATACACAGGAGCAGACAAGGAAGCACAGAAGCCCTACTTCATTAAGCTGAAAGCAGAAGGCTCTCTTCTCCCCAAGGGATAGGCCTCTGTTCAATATTTATTTAGATTTTCGGGGAATCCCAATCTTTCTTAATGCCTGTCTGTAATAATTTCTCTACTCCTTGATTTTTTTTTTTTAATTTCTGCCAAAGACAGGCTTCTGTGCCATGTCGCGTAGCTGATTTTACCATGTAAATTTTGAGGTTCTGTTTAAATTCACTAGCATTGACCAATAAGCTGAACAGTCTCCAGCACTGAAATAGGTGGATGTAAGCAGCAAAGAGCACAGCCATTTTCAGGGAATTAACTTAGTCATTGGGTTTCTGTGACACAAGTGTTGAATTCAATAAAACTAACTGGTGGGTATTTTTCTGTTTTTTCAAGAACCTGATTCCCTACCCGGAGCCCCAGTTTTACCGTACAAAAAATTAGTACATTCAACTCTGTATGTTCTTGAATGGCATGCAGTACCTCTGCAGCCTGGACTTCAGGCCAACCATGACATAGGCATAAAAAAGTCCTACCTCAACTTTCATGGGAGGTGGGGGGAAAAAATGAAACTAGGTCACTTGAACATATTTTGTTGGACATATGCATGCCTGTTTTGATGAGAATTAGTAGAGTTTTCTAAGGTGCCACAGGGCTGATTACTTCACTCATCTACCTATAGATATTAGAGAAAGCTGTTTAAACCCAGGCGTCCCTTATTTACAAATGGCAGCATTCACACCACAGCTATCAAGAGTCAACATATAAAGAGCTGGGAAAGTTTTTCCACTTGCCAGTGTAAACTGGCTGCACTTTGAGCACAGCTGTTTCTGCGTGAGATTTTTCTCTTGGTGGGATTTCGTATTGACTGTGCTCCTGTGGCATGAATACAGTCAATGAAAGATTGTTTTTGGGGCTTGATAAGAAAAGAGGCCAGAAACAATTGCTCCCACGGGCCCTACCCTTCCTTAATAACCAACTGCTGTCTGGAGTCCTGCAAAAGCCCATCATCCATCATATCAGTTGCATACAAAGGGTCTAGGACTTTCTTGCCCTGCTCTTTAGCCTGAGAAAGACACAGACCCATCCGGAAGGCAGTTTTTAAGATAAAACTGACAGTAAGGAGCTAGGTCTCAGCTGTAAACCCTAGACATATTGCCCACACTTCTCAATTTCCACCCACCATTGAGAGCTGATTTTTCTGAACTGAATTCTCTAAAAAGAGAACTCAAGATATTTTGTCTCCTGGGAGATACACACACACACACACACACACACACACACATATATATATATATATATATATATATATATATATATTTGCACAGTTTGCCTTCTGTCTTATATTATAACATTGTTAATAAAATTAGATGCTTTCAGCATCTTAGTAAATTAAGAATACAGTTCCTGATAATGTGCCTTTAAGCCTGGGTGAGTCACTAGCAAAATAGTTACACAGGGAGGGAACTGTCCCGACACTATGATGCTTATTTTCTTGGGCAGTTTTATGAGATGTTGGGCATAGAAGTCCAGTGATTGGAGTTAACCTGTTCTTGAGCTGTGGCTGTTACGTTGAATTGTGGCTGTGGTTGAAGGGCAAGTTAGAACATAATGTACTAATCCTAGTAGAATCATAAAGTTGCAATACTTGAGCAATCCTGGGAATATGGCAAATTAATGAAGAGTATCAGAAAGAATTCAATAGAACCAACTGAAGCTTGGCATTCTTCACTAAAGTTACCATATGAGGGCATTAGGGATAAGAACCAGAAATGCCCTCTATCAGGAATGAGAGCAAGCATCTATCCTGCCTAGGTTTTTCTTTTATTGCTATTTACTGTGTTTTAAGGGGCTTACTCTTTCTTATGTTGTTAGAAGAAACCAAGTCTACAATATATCATTTTTCCTGGAGGACATAACATGTTTATAGATATAATTTCAGTGTAGTTGTAAGAGGGGTAGGAAGAAAAAATACTGACCACTAGAAGTTATTGCTTCTTTATTTAGCCTCATTTCTTTAATACAACATACCTCCAAATATGTCTTTATAAAGTAATGTCTTTAAATACAAAATCATCCTCCAATTCTAAAAGAGGGTAATTTTAGCTGTTATTTCACTTGATTTTTATTGTGAGCAAAAGACAAGTTGGACACATTATAAATAGAAACTTCATGTGAAACCTGGAATATCATCATGGCGTTCTGTGATTTTCCAGCAGACCAGCAGCAACATTTGAAATGCAAGCACAACCTTGGTTTTGTTACAGAATTTCTCTTACATCGCTTGATAAAAAAATATTAATAGTAACATCGTAACTATAAAATCTGTACACCTAGCTGCATATGAGAACAAGGTATGACTAACCAGAAGTTGATACAAGTATTTTCAGATACAAAACAACCAGGCTCGTTAGAGATAGCTAATGGTAAAATAATTGCTTGACTTTGCACCTCTTTGTGAATTAATTCCTTGATTCAACAGGCATATATCGATTTGTACAAACATAGAGGAGAACAGAAGACACAATCATTGCCATGATAGGGCATCATATCTACACAACTCATCAACAAACCATTGTTTTCAGGTGTTCTGATAGCAAGCTCTTGCCCTTCCACCAAGCCTGTGGCTACTTTGTGAAGATTGTATTGAAACTTGTATCATCAGTGCATATATTGCTTAGTGGCTGCTTTTTAAGACAGCGATGGTAGACTTGAATATCTGGGGCAGAATCTTTAAAACTCCAGACCTAAAACATTTGTTAATTTGACCCTTTGCAAACTAGCAAAAAGACCTTGTAGTCTCACGAATGAGAGCATATCAAAGTTTTGATTAGATGCAATGTGTGAAAAATGAGAGTTAGGACATGATCACACACATCTAGCACTAAACAAGTTGGACATTTAATCAATATGAATTGTTATAGACAGCATGATGTATATACGAAATAGAATACTACTGAAAAACAAAACCACCTTACATATGCTGCAATACAAAGATATCTAAGAGATTTTTTTCTAAAACAGAAGCACCCAGAGTACTTTCTTATTTACATAGAGAAAATTTACCAGCACATATGTTGTTATATTCATTGGCTAACTTTGGAAAATTACATACACCATTGGTACAGTCTTTATCCTAAAAGGGCGATAACTAGAGTGACTTTTTCTTGGTACTACTAAAATGTCTATAACTTTGTTATACAGCTGAAAATGACTTACAACATTATACACAGTGCCATGTGTGTGCACATATGTGTGTTCATAAACGTCATGGACAAGACAGAAAGTGAGTGTCATTATCCATCTTAGGGGTAATCTGTTATATGAGACGTGCCTTAAGGTAGAGCCGGGACTTAATACAGCTATTTACACATGGGGCACTAACCACTGCTATCTTTATTCTACTTAAAATGTTAATTGGCATAATCATTATTAAAAATAATTTTCACGGGTGAATTGAGTTGTACTCAAGAAATGTTTATTAATTTAAAACCAAGACCTTTGTAGCCTACGAACAGGAAGACACAAATCTAAATAGTGTCCCAAACCTGAGGCTCCAATACAATCTTATATGTCACCAAACTATGTAGCTATTTTTGTCTCAAAAACGTTGCCACAGCAGTCTGACATGTATTTCCATGTAAGACCCCTATGGTACTCTCTAGGGGACCGACAGTTCAGAGATATGAAACTTGTAAGAACCAAGAAGATGATCATTAGTGGATACTTAATAAAAAACAGTTTTCCAGTTACCAGAATTTAGTTCAAAATGTTCTTTCATTGACATATTACAGCCTGGCTTGTAGGATAAGAGAATTGTGTTGATTATCCTGTTGTGCTTATGTGTAGCTTATGATATTCACCAGCCAGAATCTTAGAGCTATGAAGGTTCAGCTTGGCTGTGTCCACTTACAATGACTAATTGAAAAACAAATGACTACCCTTGACCAGATAAGTATTGCCTAAGCTCTAATTGATGAATGTTCCACTTCTACCTAGGACATAAAAGCAGCCCTCAGTAAAGTCAATACCATTGGTTTAGAGGACTTCATTTTTCATCTTGTGTGTTTTCTTTTACATAAGAAGGGTGTTCCTCCTGGCTCCTAAACATATTTTCAGCAAGACTGGTGATGACAAGCGATAGATTTGACAGTAAGATACTGACATCTTTGGCAAGAACATCCTCTCCATTCTCTCTACATCACTTAGTATGTGAAGTAGTGTTCCATAAGATGCAAGCATCACTTGCCTTTAATGTCCCAGGTAGATAATGGACAGGATCAGAGCCTCTTCAGACTCCCTACTAGTAGATCCAAGAAGAGAAATTTGTTTAAAGAAACGAAGAAAGATATTTCACTTTCAGCTAACCATAGAAATCCCAACAATCCCCCTATTCTACAAACCATGAACTAAACTTCATCAGAATGTCTTCTTTTTTTTTTTTTTTTTTTTTTTTTTAACCGTGACACATTCTTTACAGTGGCTTTCCCTCTGAAAGCTAGTTAACACCCCTTCAGGGTGCTTTTATATTAAGATGAAGTTTGTTGTAAACAGTCTGATCTTCCAGGGAAGAATACTTGGTTGACAGAGGGAAGGGCTGGTGGCGCCAGAGCTTGCTAGCCCCATAAGAACTTTCCAAAGAAGAAGAGACATGCCAGGGAGCAGCAGGGTGCAGCAGGGAACAGCCAGGACCGTGGAAGCTGCTCTCTGGACACACTTGCTTTCTGACTGCTTGTGTCAAAACACCTGGGAACAGCTGAACCGAAGCACTAGGCCAGATCTAGCCTCAGGGCTCAAGTGCACAAGCTCTCTATCTCTGTGTAAACATTGCCATTTCCTCTCATCTTCTGCTGGGGGAAGGACAGGACAGAGAAGAAGCAGCAACCTCAAAAGAAGCTGCAAAGGGTGAGAATCACTAGAGATGCACAGGAAAGAGAAGGTTAGCATGGATCCTAATCTCACCTTCCCAGGAATAAATAACACTGCCTAAGGAGAGCACAAATCCAAGCTTTGGTTAGTTGAGCAAGCCCTCTGGAGGCTACCAAAGGGAAGTGGTTCCTGTAGGGAACTGGTGGGGGGGTGGAGTAGGTGGGGTGGGGTGGGTGGTGACTGGATGACAAGATAAGAAGGCTGCTCATTACTGCAGTGGGCTTAGTCATCCTCCCGCCTTCCAGCATGGTGTTAGAGAACTGTTCAGATTGTGAGGGAAAGAAGACAGACTGCATTTCTGTTTCTAGATGTGACTCTGTGTGTGTGTGTGTGTGTGTGTGTGTGTGTGTGTGTGTGAATATATCTCCACTATGTAAATAATTATACAATGAAAGCAGAGCTGTGCTGGCTCAGGACCCAGGGAATTGGGGAGAATTCTTTCCGGGATTCTTTGGGAAGTGGAAGTGCAAGAAGGGACCCTACTTAGAATGGAGTGCAGTCAAGGAAGAAATTCTTCATTTATAGTATGATAGGGGCTCAAGTTCAGCTTTTAGAGTCTTTGCCCGAGATATGCAAGGCCCTGGATTTGACCCACTGAATTACAAAGTGATAATGATAGTAATAATAATACTAAGTAAAGCTGCAACATAAGAACCAATAATAACAGTAACAATAATACTAAGTAAAACTGCAACCAACCTGGGCTGGCGAGATGGCTCAGCAGTTAAGAGCACCGACTGCTCTTCCAAAGGGCCTGAGTTCAAATCCCAGCAACCACATGGTCGCTCACAGACATCTGTAATGGGATCTGATGCCCTCTTCCAGTGTGTCTGAAGATAGTTACAGTGTACTCATCATATACATAAAATAAATAAATAAAATCTTAAAAACACCAAGCGATGTGCGATGTCCCCAAATACTAACCAAGCAGAGAATCCCACTTTTATTCAGAATAAAGCTGTGATCACACAATGCAGACATGTCGATGATAGATGTGACAATGTCTACTGCACCCTCATTCCTCAAAAGTTCACTTATAAGGGAATCACACTCATGTGTTTATCATGCGGGAATATATGCCCAATTTAAATACCAAAAGATAATATTTAACTTAATGTCAACAGTATAAATGGAGTAGCAGAACCGAGTCTGATATATTTCACTGCTATCAGAATGGTTGTTCTAAGTCCTATTAGTGCTGTACCCTGAGTAACCATGAGAACAAAAACCTTCTCATTTATAAGTAGAACTGATGATTTTAAGTGCATGCACAAACTTCCGTCAGTACTTTTATTCTATCTTGATATTTAAAAGCCATGTATTGCACTTTCAATGTGTTATAAGGCAATGGTTGGCCAATACCTACCATGTACAGAAAGCACCGATATCATTAGGCAGACAGACAGACAGACAGACATCAGCAAGCTTAGGGGCCATTACAGATATCCTCTTTCCATGTGGAAACCTCCCCTCCCTTTAAGTATATGAAAAAGTAGACTTATTGGGGGCTTTTTTGAGGTACCTTCCTCTTAGTCAAAAGAATGGAATCCGAATTCTATTTCTGACTATGGCTGGAAATAGGATATTCAGGTTGACACCCCAAGAACAGAACCTTACATACATACTGTTGTCTCTTGTGACTTGGTTTGTCAGTCACCTGGCCAGGAGGCCATTCTTCAAGAAAGCTGCCACCCCTGCAGGTTTGCAAAGGAGCTGAGAGGACTGACTATCCCCTTATAATCAATACTTACACTCGCAGCATCCTCTCCCTGGGATGGCTGTTTACAAGGCTACTGCGCCTAGCTCACTTGCTTTTCTGAGTCTTAACACCAGACTGGAGCCTTTCCTTGCCCACCTCTTCTTTGGATGCAGGCCCAAGCTCTAGGGATTCTTTTCCTCTGGGCTCTCTCACTGCTTTTCCTCTAAACAATTACTAGCTCTTTCTACAGCGGCCTATAGACTGCCATTACTGACCTGAGCTCAAAACCTGTGGCTTTCCGAAACACTTCTCCTCTCTCTCCTTTCTCCCAAGCAGTTGTCTGGGTTTCATACTTTGTTTATCTTGCAGTCTTTCTCTCAAACTCTCTTAAAACGGCCCTTGAGCTTACTTCCCAAGTCCACAGCTTTTTAAAAATTCTTTTATCAATAAGACCAAGAACTTACAAAATAGAACTCAAAGTCACAAGTAACAAGGACCCCTGGAATGTGGTTGGGATATATATTGTTTATAAGTGCAGGCCATAATTGACTAGTAATGCATCATAATTGCATACATATTTAATGGGAATCAAGAAAAAAGGATACAGAAAGATTCCAAACTAGAACATAGGAACTAATTCCACACATATCAGAGAGCCCCCAATGTCTTGTTGACTTGGAGATGCAGATCGAAAGATATAAGCTTGCATGCCCATGTTTATGGAGTGTGAGAATCTCTTACACTTTCTTATACCTTCTGTTAATGTCTTAGCATTTTCGCACGTCTTTAGGAAATTCTTTTTTTTATTAGATATTTTATTCATTTACATTTCAAATGTTATCCCCTTTCCTAGTTTACTCTCCAAAAATCCCCTATGCCCTCCCCTCCTGCTGCTCCCCAACCCACCCACTCCCACTTCCTGGCCCTGGTGTTCCCCTATACTGGGGCATAGAATCTTCACAAGACCAGGGGCCTCTCCTCCCATTGATGGCCAACTAGGCCATCCTCTGCTACTTATGCAGTTAGAGACAGGAGCTCTGTGGGTACTGGTTAGTTCATATTGCTGTTCCTCCTAGGGGACTACAGACCCCTTCAGCAACTTGGGTATTTTCTCTAGCTCCTTCATTGGGGACCCTGTGTTCTATCCAATAGATGACTGTGAGCATCCATTTCTGTATTTGCCAGGCTCCGGCATAACCTCACAGGAGACATCTATATCAGGGTCCTGTCAGCAAAATCTTGTTGGCATATGCAATAGTGTCTGGGTTTGGTGGTTGTTTATGGGATGGATCCCTGGGTGGGGCAGTCTCTGGATAGTCCTCTCTTTAGGGAATTCTTTTTTTTTTTTTTTTTTTTTTTTTTTTTTGGTTTTTCGAGGCAGGGTTTCTCTGTGTAGCCTTGGTTGTCCTGGAACTCACTCTGTAGACACCAGGCTGGCCTCGAACTCAGAAATCCGCCTGCCTCTGCCTCCCGAGTGCTGGGATTAAAGGCGTGCGCCACCACGCCCGGCTCTTTAGGGAATTCTTACAAGCAAGTTGGAAAGTTTCCACATTCTGACACGTCATCCTTCCCGGAAATTTCTGTTGATAAGAAATCTCAATCCTGTCTCAAGAATTCATATAATTGCCCTCAGTATCAGCGCTTTAATCTCTTCTCCCTGAGGCATTTGGCCTCCTTCAGAACACAAGGCCGCTAAGAGGTCCATTCATGTATTCAGCCAGGCTGTCAATAACACGTTCCCATTGTGTAACCCTTTGGTCTTTCACCATTCGTTCTTCTGGTCTCTCCACTCCTTTTTGAATTGTTTGCTTTCCCCCCATTCTGTTGAACTGCTGTGGCAGAGGTTGTGGCTTCAAAAGCTGTTTGGGAATCACACACAGACACAGTCATAGTCATCTCCTAAGGTCTAGCCAGAGCTCTCTAGCTTCTGTCTGTAAGTTTCTTAAGCCCTCACCACTGTCAGGATTGTTCTATCCCAGGAAGGCTAACTGGGAACATATTATCAATAAACTGTAATCTCTCCTCTTTGATGTGTAGGGGGTGCATTGATAGCTCAACCACTAAAAACAGTTGAGAAAAACACTGATAAAGCTTACATAATATTCACATTTTATCTATTAGCAATTCTTACAAAATTCTCTTTGGTATGGAAAAGCAAACACTTAAAATACACTCATGATTATTGTTAGGTTTTACTTAACCATACACTGTTTCATTAACTCATATTTGAATGAAATTTCTTTTGGCAATTACATTCTCAAAACCAAGTGTTCCTTCAGGCCATTTTCCCCAGTGACTGCAAATTTGGCTGCTGGTTCTTGGCCATATTTTGACAGAATTCAGTCCGTTAAAAAGCAAAACGTTTTCTAATTCTTTTACAGTACTGAGATTGCTATCTTCACTGTCAACTTCACTGGATTCAAAACAACCACAACCCTGGTGTGCACATAGGGGATTTTTCAGATGGGTTTAATTAAGGCAGGAAGGCCCACTATCAGTGTGGCAGTAGCATCTCAGAGGCTAGTGTCCAGTACCAAAAAAGGGAGAAGGAAAGTGGAGCACCAGGATTCATCTCTCTCTCTGCTTCTCGCCAGAAGACACAGTGACCAACTGTCTCACAGGCTTGTTGCTATGACTTCCGTGGTGGACTGCACCCTCAAAACTGTGAGCCAAGATAAACTCTGTCTCCTTTAGTTGCCTTTGTCATGTATTTTACCTTGGCAACAAGAGAAGTAACTAGTAGAAGTATAAGATGGTGTCAGGTGGTTCAAATAACACCGAGCTAGATCATTTGAATGCTACCCATACATAAGGAAAAATCCATTTATTTGACTGGATACATCTCTTCCTACCATATCCATTTCATTTCTAGTCCTAGAATATATCTCTATCTTTATTCTCCTAAATGTCTCTGCCTACTGTCTGTCACTAGCTCTTTAGGCATACTATATAATAAATTAATACAAAGACAGGAATAATTAACTTGTAATTTTTGGGTAAAGTTGTTATGGAAATTTGAAGTTCTCTGTTCTATTGCCAGAGATTTATTATGCGGCTATCACTATGCTAAATTCATTTTCCACAAAACCCATAATGAATTAAGTGCTGTTTTAAAACATATAACAGCACTGTGATATATTGTCAATCTGAACTCTAGCAGTGAGGCATATAAGATTAGCTTCACAATTACCAAAACTAGAAGATAGAGTTTCTGCATAAGAGTCTTACGATGTGTGCCTCGATGTGACAAATGAACAAGATGACCAATTTTCAGAGACACGGCACTCACAATCTCTATTTAATTATAATTACGGCAGAGAAAGTGTCGAGTATGAAAAATTCTAAGAGCTCTTGAGTGAATAATTCTGTATTAATATTTTACCCTAACACGGGGACATTCAATGGCTAATGTCACCTATCATCCTGGATGCTGGGGTGCTGTGATGAGCATTTCTGTAGCCTAAGCATCTGCCGTAGCATCTTAATAGACTTAAGATGAAGTGAATTGGCACTGTTGGAACTGGATGCAAGCAGACACAGCAGTAAAGAGAAGAGAGTGATGAGGAGACAGGCAACATTGCTAAATGATGAGGGAAGATAGATTAGCGACGAAGCAGACGATATTCAGTGGTGAGGTAAATATCTCATCAAACACAGAGGCAAAATATTAAACCTAATAGACCCAAGTGTTGCAGATCCATAACGAGCAGGCAATTCTTGTGCACTGTTAGAGGATCAGCTGTAATCGCCAGCGTGGAGGGTTGAAGACTAGCTATTAAGAAAACTGATAATTCTATTTGCATCAATGCTTAAGATGTCTTGCATCTAGCCATGTACCTCAAAGAAACTCTCCATATATGCATGAGTAGACATGCAAGGTCATCTGTGGCACTAGTGAATTTATTTGTTTATTTCACAAATATTCATTGAGTGGACAAGTCTGTTTGTTTAGGATATCGCAGAGAGTCAAATAGAAATTGTCCTGCCTTTGTTGGCATTCTAGATGTGATTTGTGATGGCAAAGAGTTTAAAATCATCAAAATTATTAATCACAAGAAAAAAAAACAAGGTAGCATCTAGCCCTATAATTGAGGGAAATGAAAACTATTAAAGAAACAAAATGCCCGCTCCAAATAAAACATGCTTGATTTGTGAATTACGTAAGGTGGGCTTAGAAAACAAATGCAGCATGCACATAGAGTATGTATCTTGCTTACATGAGTGTAGTGCACTGTATTTGATAATCATAGAGTATGTATCTTGCTTGCATGAGTGTAGAGCACTGTATTTGATAATCATAGAGTATGTATCTTGCTTGCATGAGTGTAGATCACTGTATTTGAGACATGGCTAGCAATGTAGGATCAGGTTATTAAATTATGACCATTAAAATGGTCATAAATATGTGATGACATTTTAATTCTAATAGTCTGTGTGTGTGGCTAAACTTTGAATTTTTATATTACACCTATTTTTTAAAAAGAAATCTATTATGACCTAAAATACTTTTCTTGTTGATATTTTAACTGTGTCTTCAAAAATACCTGATAAACATTGGTTTTACCAGTCCCATGACCTAGCTACTTTATTAGAAGGTGACCGAGGGTCCTCAGGATAAGACGAGCACAGAGAAGTGATCAGTCAGAGATCAGTCAACAGCACCTCAGCAGTTATTAAAATCACATCAGCTTAATGGAGTCACGAATATCGAGCCATGCTTTCATTGCTTCTTTTTTAATTAATACAGCTCGTTTGAAAGAGGCTACACAGGAGACAGATGAGCTGCTGAAAAGTACACAGACAAAAAGATTTATTAGGCATTTGGCAGGCGTTCTAGCTTGCCTCAGCATTCAATATCCATTAAATGGAAGGATACCGTAAGCTTTGGCTTTGGCTCTGCCTGTAAGTTTACTGAATTAACCTAGTGTGCCACAACTCGATTCATTCACCATGGCTTAACTCGTGCTTTCATCAACTCCCATTGAAAACCTGTATATATGGTATTTACTATATCATATGCTCTTGGGGGAAAAAGTTTAACCTTTCTATGCCTTCACCCTTCATATGCAATTTGTAAATATTACTAGTAGTAGCGACCTAAAATGTCTTGTTTGGTTTGCTACATAAAGCACTCAGTGTGTACCTCTGTACAACAGATTAAGACAAAATCAGGACCATTTGCGCATCCATTTTACATCAGTAAATTGATCTAAGAATAACTGTCAATTTATTTAGATTGGGCAATGTACTGTTTGCTACTATACCTCTGTTAATACGATCAATCTCGTGCTTTAATTTTTAATTCTTAGTTTTAGTTTTTAATGAGTAATTTGAATGCTATCAAATAACATTCTGTGTTGCTTACCCAAATTTATATCCAAGTTTCTTTATGTATTCTTAGAATGGATCCAGTAAGGAATCACTTATTTCATCATTTCCAAATATAAATACTGTATCGTCCTCATGG
Source organism: Mus caroli (assembly GCF_978045245.1). NCBI lineage: Eukaryota > Metazoa > Chordata > Mammalia > Rodentia > Muridae > Mus > Mus caroli. The sequence goes on from NW_028227270.1 coordinate 12,090,748, forward strand.
CACCACGAAAATGTAGGAAAATATTTGGTATTGCCTTTCCCACACATTGTGCGCCATGCAAAATTCAAAACTCATAATAAAAAGTTACCTAGATATTTAGGAAAAAATAAAAAATAACTGGATTTTATACAATATGTTTTTCATAACTAATAATTTTATAATGCAAATAATCAAGTAATTCTTTCTTTTAGAATCAACCTTACTTTGTTACCTTTCTTTCAAGTTACACACTCTGACACAAAGGGACTCAAAACTATGGCCCACTAAACACACACTAGAAAGTATGTGATATGGTGACTGTTTGACACACTAATTTACACACAGGGTTTATGAAAGACTGTCATAGATGCAAGCTTACTAGCCTAGCCACTGTGATAAGGCTTCACCTAGGAAGAAGAGTGTGAGCAGAACTCTTCTCTCTGAAGTAAAACCATTCACCTTTGTTCTCATTAAGCTTGGTGCCAAACATAAATGATGTGTCACTGCTTGGGCACCAGAAGAAAATGCATTCTTGCAACTTTTCTCTGTCAGTGTGGGCAAATTAATCAATCCGAGTAGATATTCTTATTTTGCTGGCTTCTTGCATTCAAGCTTTCACCTAATTCAAGACCAGCCGCACATTTCAGTTAGCATGGCCTGGAAGAATTGCCTTATGTTCCCAGTAGATGACACATATCTATTTGTACTCTCAGAGATGAAAGCATTTCTCCTGCTCCAAGAACCTGGCATACCAGGGAAGAGCCGAGCTGCTAGAGAACCCATCAGAATTAGCATCTTGACTCACTGCCCTCTGTTACAAGTTCTTATCAATACTGTGTGTTCGTAAAGAAAGTAGGAATTGGCATCCATGTGCTAGGTAAAAAAGAGAAACATAATTCTAGAACAGCACTCAGTACTTCTGTTGTGGTAAAATTAAGTGCAACTCTTTGGAAAAGATAAAATATCTTAATAAAATATTTATATGTGTGCTAAGAAGCTCTAAAAGGTATTGGGATGGGCATCAAACATTCAAGATTATATTAAATTGAAAACAACACTTCAAATATGTCTTGGCATCAAGATGATGCTGAAGACATTTAGTGGCTGCAGTGACCAGAGATGTTTTAGTTTATGTCCATTCCAGACAGTGCACATAATCACTTAAGAAATGCAACAAAGGGTGGTGTGCTAAGCCTGTGGCACTCAGGCATTTGTACCAAACACTTCCCATGCATGGACTCATCCAGTCCTCCCACAGTGCTACTTTCACGGTTCATTTTCCATTCAACAAAATAGATGTAATTCTCAATGACTGTTTCTAAGTCGATAGGTCTGACCCTTAGTACATCAAAACTAGAGAAGCAAACCAAGGCCCGGGGCCACTTCTACACCATACTCTATTTCAACACAATCAGTTTGAGGTTGGCAGTTACCAGTCTATTGCTACAATCTCTGTTCTCAAGTTTCAACTTGGAAAACTGGACCATGGAGTTCAAACTTTTAATTTTCTCATGACTTGTCAACACCTCTGTGCTGGCATTGGGATCATTTTCAAGCTTCTGGCATTCCATGTCCTTTCATTTCCTAGTAAGAATTTCTATGTTGATCTCAAAGTATTTGATCCCCTACTCTATATCCAGTTAAAGTTCGATGGAAATAAACACTATTAATATGATATACTTTAATTATGTCCATTTTAACCAAAGACATTGCACCATTTTTGAGACCCTATCCCAGGCTGGAGAACACCTTCCTTATGTTTTCAGACACAGAAAAAGAAGCTCTCAAGACCCTTTGTTACATAAGCAAGTGCTTGAATAGAGCTTATAACTCTCTGTGGTATAATTGAAAACTTGTGAAATTCCTGAAGAAGAATTACAAGAACAAAATGTAACGTGATCATGATTTTGTTTTTCAGCCATACTCACAAAGCAGGTTCTTAGGCTTTTCTTGAAGAATTAAACTGGGGTATTCTTCCTTGGAAGGCTCATTTAAAGGAAGATCTTGAGATTGTATTTGGCTCAACATTTCATTTTATATCCACTGTGATGAGGAACGAGTTTATTTGAAAAACAAAATAAAACAAAACAAAAAAAAACCCTTTGTTTGCCCATGGCTTTCCAGGAAATTTTAGAATACATTTCTAATTCTAGAAATACAAAGAGCCATATAAGATGATTAAAGAGGTATGTTCATCATGCTTTGTAGGGAAAAAATTAATTAGATTATATTTGCTTGCCATAGTAACAAGTTTCACAAATGCATTTTCATAGAAGTATACAAGGACATTGAACATATTCACCCATATCTGAAATTGTTAGCAGAAAATGGGAAACGCTTCAAGACCTACATACAGCCAGAGATGTTCAGCAAAGAGCTCTGATAGATGAGAAAATGAACCCAAGATATTGACAATTAGTTCAATTAAAGTGAAAAAGAATAAAAATAGTTCTGCACAGCAAAGGAGACTGCTCATTCACTGTAGAACAGGAGTACATCAGGCAACTCCTGCCTAGGATACATAAAGAGCTTAAAAGTTAAATACCAAGAACTCAATCTAATCAATAAATAAACAAATGAACTGAACACATAGTTCCTATAAGATAAAATACAAATGGGCACCAAACATGTGAAAAACATGCTCAACATCCTTAGCCATCAAGGAAATGAAATTAAAACTCCAGTCTGATTCTAGCCCAACCCAGTCAGAATTGCTATCATTAAACAGACAGACAGACAGACAAAAATGCTTGTGAGTATGTAAGAGTTAGGGCAGTAGATGCCAACATACATTAGGATGGATATATAGATTTATAGCCACTATAATGATTGGTTCAGGAAACTCTCAATACAACTAAAAATAAGGGCTAGAGCGATGGCTCACACAGTAGGTAACAGCAGTCATTGATCTCTCAGAGGGTCAGTGTTCAGCTCCCAGCACCAACATAGCAGCTCACAACTATATGAAATCCTAGTTTCAGGGGATCTGACACCTGCTTCTGGCTTCCATGGGTACCAAGAATGTACATGGTATACATCTACCAGGGAAATACTCATGAATATAAAATAAAAATACAAAGAAACCCTTGAGAATAAAATAAAACCTAAATAGAAGACCATATGATACTATACTACTCTTGGACACAGAGGTCTAAAAGACTTCAAGTCCACATATAACAGAGACACATAAGAGTGTTTATGGTTAACACTATTCACAATAAGTTATAGAATCAGCCTATATATGTCTATCCTTAGAAAAATTGATAAAAATACATGTACAGTAGAGTTTTATTCAGTCATAAGGAAGGAGGTTATATTGCTTTCAGGAGGATAGAGAAAAATGGCGAGCAATAGACTAAGTAAGAAGAAAGCAGACCCAAGAAGACAAATATCACGTGCTTCTCTCTCATTTGTGGATACAAGATTTTATATTGATATATTAAATAATGTGTGCATATAATTCAAAGAAAAGGTGACTCTCCTGGGGAACAACAAGAAGATATTTCTTGGGAATGTTGAAAAATAGTTTTGTTTTTTTTTTAACTCTCACAACCCGCACTCGTGAAACTTCACAACCTTTTGTAGCTGGTTTCACAGGAGAAACAGCCTGATGCTCAACAGGGATAGGAACTTTTGATTCAGCTTGTAACTCCTCATAACAATGAGATCTTCCTATACATTTGACCCAATTTGATGGTACAAAGCTTAGGTTTAACACTTGGCTTTCCAGAGGAGAAAAAGAGTCCTGATTTTCAGTTTATCACTGGCTTCTATGGTACATTGACTACCACTCAGTCTAATTTCAAGCTACTAAAGTGATGAATTAAATATATCCTTGGAAAGAGATGGGAGACAGGGACCGCATGATAGTCACAAGATTACATATACAGTGAGAGCTAAGTAACCTCAGGAGCAAAGACCATAAGACATAGTAAGGTATGGAAATTGAATATTGGTTAGCTCAGCTTTCACCAAGTTATCCAATCATATGTTTATATATTTAATGGTGACTGTTATCTACCAACATGTTTCAAATCCCAGGGTAGGTAAACAACAGGCTTTCACTGCTTCCTAGCTACAGCTACAATTGCATCTATGTAGCCTCCTACACGTTCCGCAAACTAATTTATGGATGAATTTACAATATAATTTAAGCAGAAAGTTAACACATGAAGACAATAAGATTGAATTGGTACAAATCAGGGTCTATATACTTTTAGAATAATAGCACTGTATCATATCAGTTCTACAGCAGGTTTTAGAAAACATCTAATCCACCTCCTCCTGTTTCCCACGAATCCTATTGGAGGCTCCATTGTTACTTGTTCTCCTCTTTCAAATGTCCAAAATTTGCATCTTTGTTGTGTGGCAATTTCCTCTGAGGTTTCCCCCCTTCAGACAAGTCCATGAAGACAATAGGTAAACAACTCAAAAGAGATTCAGGAAGTCCCTGAAACTAACCAGACTCACCAGACCACTCCTCCTCTTAATATTGTAAACAGTAAACACTGAAGAGAGTCGTTCTTAGACAAGTCAAGCTGAAAGGAAGCCTCTCAGACAAGGCCAGCTACATGGAAGAAGACCAGTCAACTCCATACAAGAAACAAAGCCGAGCGAAGCTTCCTGGAAGAGGTTCTGAGCAGCTGAGCTACCTGAAAAGGACACACTCCAACCTGGCGAGCTGCCTGCATGTAGGCAGTGCAGTGTGCTGTTCTGGTTGTCAGTTTTGTTAATTCATCATTTGGGTTATGGTGACTATTAGTGATGCAGTGGTCTTTGGAGTCATTTCTGCTTCTATAAGTAACCCATTAAAACTCATTATTTCAACAAATTGGACTTTGGTGATGTCCTTACTTTGGTCTGTCCTCAGTTGCCTACCTAGAATGAGTAGACTTTTGTTTATGGTTCCCTAAGAAAAATCTGTCACATAACAACTCTGCACACAGATTAACATTTAACTCAGTCCTCTGACTATACCTCAAAAGGCTTCCTAATTCCTTTCTGCCAGATCTTATGTGGTTTTAATTTTTATAGCTTCTCCAGACAGTGTCCAGAATTGAAAATCAGTAGCCATCTCACTATCTTCTACACTTGATCTTAGCCAAAAAGACTGAGAAGTGATCTCAGTATTTTCTATACATGTTACCCTCTTTTTTTCTGAATCTATTTGCCTAATTATGTGACACATTTGTTAATTTTCATTTTTACAACTTAGAAAAGTAGTGAAACACTTAAATGCCACTATTACAGATGGCCAATTTAAGTCTAAATCCAGAGTGCCTGAGCGATGGAATCTAGAAATCCACTTCTTTGGTTTTGGGGGGGGGGGTGGAATGCTGAGACAATTCAGCCCAGTCTGGTCCCCAATTCCTGACCCTCTTTTCTCCATTTCCCAGGAGTTAGAATTAGAGCCTTGTACCACCACACCAGGTTACCCATATCCCGTTTGCTCTTATTGTTTATTTGTTTGTGAAATAGAATCCTGCAATGTTACCCAGGTGACTTTGGCCTTGAGGTACCTTTTCTTCTTAGCCTCTAGAGGGTAGGTGCTGCAGATACAAACTAAAAGACCCTGTCTGTCCAAGAAGTCTGCTTTTTAAATGAAGATGACCATAAAGTCTTTAAATTGTCAAGGTGAACTGATTGACTAAGCAGTAACTAAACCTCAGTTTGGTCTGAAATAAATCAAGACAAAGTGGAAGCTGGTGTAGTGGGTATAATGCTGAACAGTTGTAACCCAGTGCATTGCATGCTACCGCATCAATGTATTCTGGGCCAGAGTCAAGGAGAGAACAACAGAAAGATAGACACCAACCAATGATTGGAGGCCTGCTTCAAAGAAGCAAGAGAAGCGCTAAGCCAGGCACTGAACAAAAGTGTTTGTTTCTTAGAGTTCATGGCTAAGAGGGGCTGCAATGAACTGCACAAAGCCTAAACCAATTTGGGACTCCGAGATACAAATCCCATTTACCTGATGGATTAGAAACCCACTTGACCTAGTTGCCAATGCAGATTCCTGAGTATTCTCATCTTATTTTAGAAACTCTGACTTCATATGGGTAGAAAGACATACAGACAACAGAAGCATTGTTTTAAACATTCCTTTAAGAACAGGCACACAGAAAAGGTTTGCATGGCATACGACACTTTCAGGTTTAAGTCGTTAAGTGATATTTTCAAATCACATCTCTTTTCCTAAGCTTGGTTCAAGCGTAACACTCCTTGCATCTTCTCTGATGGCTTCAGTGCACACACTGGTCTCTTTGTTTCTGAGGTCATGGGGTTGTTTCTTTTGGATGATTCTTTTAATTCTATTGCCAACTCCTAGAAACTGAAAAGGCTCATCTGTCTGTATTCTTCCTAGTGCTCAACACAGATATCACACATGCTAGACAGCAAACATCATCCCTATGTCTTCTCTGGACCTACTCCAGGAATGCTCATCAGAAGCACATTGAAAGCTAATAAATAATGATTACTCATAATGTGGCAGCCACTCTTAGAATTACTTTACATGTATAACTCATTCAATGCACTTAACAACCACGTGATAAAAATACTGTTATCATCTCTATTTTATAAAAGATATACCAACTGAGGCTTATTGATTTTCCAAGCTAGAATGGCTACAGATCCCATTTTGGTACCAAGCCACATTTGCTATCCCTACTCTACTCAACTAAAACTATTATTTAAACAACAACTATATTTGAAAAGGGAATAAGGAGATGCAGTTCCATAGCATTAATTTTTAAAATAGACTAGACTCTTCCATCCAAGTCTAATCAACTCTAAAGCAATCTGATCTATTCCAAGCAGTCCCAGGCTGTGCTCAGCATCTGTCTGCTATGCCCTGCTGACTTTCTGCCTTGGCTCTGGATTAAATCACCCTCTGGGACTTTGCATTCCCACTGGGAATCACACAGCATGAAAGGTGTACACGTAGATGCAGCCGTGGGAAGGACACATACCATGGCTATGACAAGCCCAAATCCTTTGGGAACCTAGAGGAGGGGTGTGCATCTTGACTATTACCAAGTGTGTCACCATCTTTGCTTCCCAAAACCTCATTCTCATTTGGATAATAAGACAGTAGAAGATACTATTCATGAAAATAAAATCAGTTCCAATATTCCTGTAGCCTATAAATAATCTTCATACCTTCATTCAGTCACAATACTACTCAAGCTATTGCTTGGTCTGAAATGTTGAGGCAAGATCACATGACTCCAGGACAGCAGCAGAATGGCCTCAATGTGTCTTCTTCTGACATGAATAAGATGCTTTTTTATCATATCAATGAGTGAAAAGTGCACAAATCTCTAATACAAGATTTAGTTGAATTACATGCATTCTTGAAGACGAATAATTGGCATTTAAGAGAATAATTTGGTTGAAAAAGTCAAAGCACAATGCAACTAAAAATCTAATATTTCTGAACTGAATTTAAAATATTCCAGGGCATTTAAAATATTCATTTTTTACAGATGGCCCCTTTTTTTTCCTAGTATTTTTTCTAACTCTTCTTCCAACATGTTCCCACGATCATTTTATTTATGCTACATTGCCTGCTGTTGTAAAGATTGGTTTGCGACACTAGTTATTACCTTTCAGAAGTCAGAGAACTGAATAACCTGTCTCAGATCACTGTCTGAAATGAACCTTATTAAGGGTGATTAACTCTTAAGTTACAAACCAGATTCAAAGGCTCAGCAAGAGAGATCCTTATTGAGAGATAATTTTACATATGGAACATGTAAGATCCTTACTGGCCAAGGCATTCCTACCCATCTGACTTCAATCTGACTTAATTCATAACACTCTTACATATTCAGAACTATGACTTATGAAAACTCATTGTAGGAGAACAGTACACATGAGTAGTCTGTATGTGCTAACCCATTTTTATTGTTTATGTTCATGGAAACTCAAGGATTGCATGTGAGTTCTTTTCTATCTTCATGATTGCTGCTTCACTTTTATACAGTCATGCTTCCGACTCTTTAGAAAATGGACAATCTTTACAATAGATTGCAAAGAGGATCAGGTTGTTACCCAGCAATGTGTCAAATGCAGAAGGCACTGAGGTGATGCCACAGCCAAAGCCACCTTTTATACCAAGATCAACATCTAATTGACAAAAAGCAGGAGGGAGGAGGAACTGCGTGCAGCTTCCAAAGCCCTCAGGAATAGAGAGGTATTACCTGGGGAGACTCCCTGGGCAGATGGATGACAGAATTTAAGCTGGGAAATAATAATGCTAGCTACACTTCTCTCAAAGACTCAGGGTTTTTCTTTGCCAGGATGTGAATATAGCCTATTATTTTAAAACGCTAAATGTGTTTTCTTGTGCATGTAAGAGGAAAATAATTCTTACAGAATTCCAGGAAGACTCAATGAAATATCACATACAAAGCATTTCATACACAGATGGCAGAGGCAAACTGTCGTCAGCTCTAAGTATCTAATCCTACTACTTTTGACAGAGGGGAATCCCATAAAGAAGCAAATGGAAGTTGTGATCTGTAGGATCATTTACCTATAAATGACCTTACAAATCAATGGGTATGTATGCACTGCTCCTGGAAGACAAGACCTCAACCTATTAGCACAGTGAGCTTTCTATCTGATTCACTGGGAAGGTCCTGAACCCAGGATATGTGGGCGTTCACCGTGGAGCATATTGAACACCTCATTTATGAATGCATCGAGAGATACTTGAGTAGCTGCTCAAAATCATGTTATGTAAATTTGGAGTGACAGCTGTGTTTGCAAAGGTGCTTTTAGCAAAGGCAGAATGCTGACGAACTGTTCTTCTTGAAGTGGGTTGCATTAAATAATCTTTTCTAGAAAAGGGAGTGAAATCTACTATCTAGGTCATGCAGCATCCTGTTTGAGTTCGTTTTTGTTTTTCTTTTTCCATCCCTCCTTCAGCAGAAAACCATCAACTTCAAATACGAGCTAACTTGACTATGTTTTTCAAACTCCTTTTATTTTTGACCTCTGCCATTCATGGGGATCACAGAAAACCTCAGTGGCTGACTTTGCCTGAGCCCCCAGACCCATCTGAAGACTTCTCCAAGGTTCATATGCAGTAGCCAACATGAAGTTAGAGAGAGCAGATGGCGTGATCTAACACCCTGACAATGAAGGCTCTAGGTCCAGGATGATAGAAACACCTGTGGCTCCTATAAAAGAGTTGGCCATCAAAACCCTAAAAAATGTGTATCAAGATTTAATCTTATGATGTCAAAAAGTGATTTAAACAAGACCAGAAATGGAAGAGGTACTGATTAGAAAGGAAAGGTTGTTACGTTTAAATATACATAACTTCAAAAATTTGAATTAGGAAGTCATGATATTTAGTGTGTTTTTCTCAGATGCCCACAAATTTTTCTTTTCTCCCTTCTGGTAAGTGGACCAGCTCTGGGTGGTACAATATGTTAGGCATGGAACTCCTCTCAGATTGGAGAGAAGTTTGAATGTTGTTGGAAATAACTGTGTAAATGGACCCATTCTATGGATTTATCTGGCAAGGTTCCTCTTCTGTTTCTGCTGAAGTGCATTAGAAGTAAACGGTGTGTAACTACACAATGGTAAAAGACCTCTTGTGAAGTAGGACTCAACACATATTTCTGTCTGACTCTAGTTCTGAGTTTTTATCAATCTGGTCACACTGTGCAAACTGGCGTCATGTCTTCAAATCTCATTTCCTCATCTGTAAGAATGGGGATAATTGTCACTGTCGTCGGACATTTCAGTGGCATCTTGAGATGTTCCCATCATTCCTCAACTGCCAATCCACCTCCTCTTTTTTATTACACGCATTGTTCCTTGGTTCTTCCTGCCTGCCTGGGGCAGTAGTGTGAGCTGGGGTGGTGTGAGCCACTTGGCCTGTTCCTATGTGCTCATGCCAGATTTTACATAGTCCTTTGTCCTTGTATTCTACCATTGGGCTAGAACCACTTGTGACTGTTGAGCAGGGAGGACCAGGTCCATACTGTGTATGCTTTTAACTCAGATATTAAGCCCAGCACATCTAGGCATCGAAGATGATTAGTAAATATTTGTGGATTTATTTATTTATTTATTTATTTTAACAAACAGCAGATCATATCCAAACATGGAGCTCTGTCACTGGAAAGGAAGGAAGCAAGATCTTCTAGTCAGTCTACAAATATGATTATCTTGGTCAGGAGAATGCACTGCATGTAAAATTTATTTACATCCTTGGCTCTCTGTAAATGTTAACAGAAGTGAAATCTTAATCTGATCAATGTTCATTCCAAATAACTGAGGGACTACATGGATGCTTTTTATTGGAATCTGGGGGAGTTAAGAAACAATGTTGAATCCTGAAGCTTCATTCAAACCCATAGTTCTGATAAACATGAAGGTAGTTGACTTTTTTTTTCATAAGGTTTAGTCCAGGTTCCTATGCATTATTTTATTTGGAATAAGGAAGACCTTCATTTGAATAAGTCTTCGGTCTGGTATGTGACTCTGGAAAAGTAACTATATTTTCCTGACTCTGAATCACCCTGTGAAATGACTGATAACGTCACTCCAAAGACCACAGTGAGGATGTGATGGGAAAGGGGGTGGCAGAGCAAGCAGTACTTGGCTTGGATCGGAGCCACACTGTGAGCTCTTTCCACATGCACCGACCCCTCAACACATGAGTTCTCTCTGGTGAGTGTCTTTCCTTGTTGTAAATATTATGTCTATTAAGTGCTACCAAATGTTAAACGCGTCTTTGGAAAGTAACATCTTTCCAACAACATGATTTTTTTTAAACAGGAGCTTCAGGAATTTGCTCACTGAAACATTAATGATGCAAAGCACTTTACCCAATTTTTATATGAATAACAGCTTTGAGCTATATTGTTATAAGCATACAAGATGCTCATTATTGTGGCATAAGTTGTGTCCCACTTAATTCATTTGTTGGGAGAGTATTTGGAGGTGAAGGCCATCGAGAGATAATTATGTTTTGATGAGATGGTGAGGGTGGGACTCAGAGATGGGATGGGACTTCCAGAAGAGGAGATTCTGGAAGGCTTACTACCTGTCAGTCATCAGAGTCCTCTCTCTATATTGATCATGTTAGCACCCTGATGCCAGACTTGTAGCCTCCAGACTGTAGAAAAACACATTACTGCTGGTTACTGCCCAGCTTTTGAGCCTGGTGGGAGTGCAGCTGAGCTGACTGAACGTACCATCCATATAATGTCATTTAAGCTAAAAGTCCAATGTCTGTGCCAACTGACTTAAGAGTAATGAGTAACAAGAAGAAATGTACAACTGAAATGGTGTAGTATTCCAGGGTTCCTACTTCAAAACATGCAAATACTATGTGCACACTTAAAGAAAACATGCTTCATTCATTACATTGGTTATATTATCATACATCAGTTTAATCTGCTAGGGTGAATGCCTACTGTGTGCTGAGCAGCATGCAAAGATTAACACAGTGTGTTCTTATTTTTATCCATCTCACAACCCAACGGAAAATTAAAAAAAAAAACATGAAAAAAGTAAGAAAGGTCATAATTGCTTAAGATTATAAATAACATCATTACATCTCTCTTTCTACTTTACAATTGTCCTTCCATTAAACTATCTAGACCTTAATTCTGATCTATGAGTTCAGGGCCAGCCTGGTTTACATAATAAGTTCCATGCCAGCTATGGCTACATAGTGAGATCTTGTCTCAAAAACAAACACACAAACAAACACAAAGCTCCTGTTACAATCTAATGTGGAGAAAAGATTGAAGAAGACAACTGTCATTGACCTGCAGCCTCTGTGTACATGTGCACCCAGGAAAACACATGCACTAACATGTACAAACACACATGCACACACAGATAACACACACACACACACACACACACATATACACCAAACAAATTTTTTTTAAAAAAAGTAGAACATTGGTTTCTACTTCAAAATCAAATACACCAAGAACTTTAAGGGTAAAAAAGAAAAAATAAAACATAATTTTCAAGTTTCAGTTCCTGTCAATTTAAATGAAAACAACCAGTTGGTTCAACATATGTTGATTTTGTAAAATTCGGAAATAGACTTTCCCAGCAATATGCCTGAGGGAAAATAAAATGTGTGGGCGGGCTGATTCACTATATTAAAAGGAAGTTTCCAGCTGATGTTTGATTACACTCCTGAAGTGAGGACAAGCAGGGTTGTAATAAGGAAATCACAATTACTTTTTCCCCTCCCTGGGAGTAAATATCCCTGGCTTGAGGACCTTATTTAAATTAGTAGTTAGAACATAAACAAACATTTATTTTAACCATAACAATAAAACGGAGAGAAGCAAGAATAAGATTCCAAGTATCCCGACTTTATCGGGGAGGGCAGATGCTGGGGTATGGAGTTCTCATGTTGGTTGAAGTCTGGGCTCTGATGCCCTCAAGCTAAGTGATGTCAAGTCGTGTTTCCTTGGAGCCTGAGATTCCTCAGCCGCTGCGTTTGAGCAAATGAACCTTGTTCAGACTTGTGCTTGTGCAGTTTCAGGGGTACTGCATTCTATACGTGTAACTCGGGGTAGGCACTCAGTATTTGGGAATGGAGAATATGGATAATAATTAATGGAAGGGCATGATGAAGGGCCAGCAGTTCGTGGGAGTACTGCTGGTTTCATGCAAGTAGACTGTGCATTCTCCTCTCATTCTATCTACACCCGTGGGCAACGATACTGGCACCTGCAAACCTTGAATATTAGAGGTGTGTGTTGGCCTTGGATGTTAGAGGTGTGTGTTTGTTTGCCTTGGATGTTAGAGCTGTGTGTTGGGTTTTCTTGTTCTCACTTCTTCCAGTCCAATCAAGTCATTTTTCTTAGGATAAGGCATTTAGTAAGTCTATACCTCAATGTCCCCATCTGTCAACTGAGTCAGACAGCTTGGAAATGAGGGAATTAGAACCAAAGCACGGCTCTATTCTTACTCTGAGGCTCACATGAACACAAATAGAACATAAAAGGACATGACACAAAAAAGCAGAAGTCGTATGTGCCTCTCCTGTGCTCTAAGCAGGCTGAACAACTGCAAGCAAAGCCTGCTGTTAGGTAGATCCCTAATTCCTTCCCTTTCTCTCCTTCTCCAGAATTCAAATGCATGATCAATAGAAGTTTTCCACTGAATGGCAGGGGCGTAACTGTACGCTCTCTGTCTGTGTGGTATAGGTCGATTCCATGCTTGTTCTTTGTCTCACTCAGGGGCTCATCCTGATGGTTTGGCCATACATGTCTTACGTAAACAATTACTTATGGTTGTAAGTTGCTATTTATAGAGAAACACACTGTGGCTCGCTAGTACACCCTAGTGTACCACAGAAAGTTATATTTGAGCCCTTATCCTCTGTGTGTCCTCTGTCATCGATGTGACTAATGATTGGCATTTAATTTGTTCCCAGGAACTTACTTTAGTGATGCAAAATTTAAAATGAATGGCTGTAGTTGCTATCAGTATTACATTGTGGAATCATAGATATGTTAAGTACATACATCAATTACTTTTACTATTAGAAGGGTAAATTGATTAAATACTTCATATTTCTAAATGAGATCTCCATATCTAATGCTTATAAGATGCATGAACCTAAGATGCTGGTAATGGTTTCATTTTTATAAAATTGATGTTAAACAGATAAAGAGAGGAAGAGAGAGATAGAGGCAGGGAGAGACAGAGACGGGGAAGAGACAGAGAGCATAGGGGAGCATTAATCCGGGAGTCAGGCTTGCCTAGACTGTGTGGATTTTACCAGTGGGGTTTTCTGGTCCATTCTCTTCACTGTTGACTGCACCTGACCTTCCACATATAAAACCTACAACACCATCACTTCTCCTTGACAAAGGCTTCACCAGTCCAAATGGAAAGGGAAGGTTTCACGTAGCATTCTTTCAGTTCCCACTGACTTGATTTAATGAACTCTATTTTGTGACATTTACTGCTTTAGAAATGTTTAGAGAAAGTACCCAAAGAAGCTAAAGGGAACTGTAACCCTATAGGTGCAACAACATTATGAACTAACCAGTACCCTGGAGCTCTTGACTCTAGCTGCATATGTATCAAAAGATGGCCTAGTTGGCCATCACTGGAAAGAGAGGCACATTGGACATGCAAACTTTATATGCCCCAGTACAGGGGAACGCCAGGGCCAAAAAGTGGAGTGGGTGGGTAGAGGAGTGGGGGGGGATGGGTATGGGGGACTTTTGGGATAGCATTGGAAATGTAAATGAGGAAAATACCTAATAAAAAATTTAAAAACAAAAAAAGATAAAAAACAAACAAAAAAAAAACAAACAAAAAACCAAACAAACAAAAAAAGAAATGTTTAACCCATGATTTCATAAAACAAGACAGCAGTATTTCTTTTAAAATGATTTCACTTGACATGCTAAAAGTACATACCTAGTAAGTCACATTAATTTTTTAAAATCAATACTTTAAAGAGCAGAACCCAAGAATGTATGTGGCCCCCATACCAAATACTATTCTTAATGGAATTTCTAACACAGTGACATAAAATACACCCTCACACTCAGATCTGACGCCAAGATGAATCTAAAGGGGCTGAAGAGATAGCTCAGCAGGTAAGAACACTGTCTGCTCTTCTAGAGAACTGGGTTCAGTTCCCTGTCCTCACATGCTGGCTAACAACCACCTGTAACTCCAGTTTAAGGAGGTCTTATGCCCTCTTATGGCCTATTTCTGGGTATTGCAAAGGCACACAAACAGCCCAAACAGATGAATCCAGGAGCTCAGTATTACACCACCAACATTAATCTCACATTTGTTTAGATAACCAGATACACACGTGTGTCTCTTTATTTTCGTATAATTTCTTCTAGACTGAATTTTAACTACATAATCAAAGTAAAATAAGAGGCATTTGGATATTTAATTATTTGTATGTGCAACACATTTCATCGTTACAATTTTATTTAAAATCAGGAAAAGGACAAAAAAAGGCTTTTTTCAAGATAAAAGATTCACCATTTAATTAATAATTTAGCATCTCGCAAAGGCCATGGGGGTGGGATGAGAGAGAAATGTGTGTAAAGCAGAAAAATGTACTGAAAGGTCAGGAAGGAGAAAATTATTTTAATTAATACACTTATAGATCTTTATCATAAAGCCGACAGAAGAGAAGGAAAAGAGGAACAGCCCAGTCAAACTGTTTGGGAGGCTTTTGTGGTGCAGTTTATAAAAGCTAGTAAGCTCACAGACAACAAACTACCATCTTTATTTTAAACCTTTGTATACAATGAAGTACTTAGGGGGCAGAAAGCAAGCAAGGAACATCAATTAACGTTTTTTCCACCAAGTTCCCAATGCCTTTGGGCGATTATTTTCCTGCAAAAGAGGTTAGAGTATGAAAACCAGAAGAGCTAATTGAGGTTTATTTTTATGCAAAATTTTATCTTTCTGCCCCCCCCCCTTTTCCCTCTTTATTGCCCTGGTATATTGGTTTAACCCCTTTGAAAAAAACCTGCATTTCTGATAGTGCTAAATTTACTCAAATGGCACAAACCACATTCTTCTCTTAGGTGCATACTCAAGGGAAATGTGTATATCTCTCAAATCAAAAGGCATGCTAGCATAGAGGATTCCTTGTAATACCTACAAACCTATAAACTGTTCCGATGGGTCTCCACAATAGAATGAATAAATAAACTTCAGTCTAGTCTCACAATAGGCTATGAATGATGGCACAAGTCAATCCTGAACAAAAGGAGGAAATCACTCCTAACAAAGTAACATCACAGGGTTTTACACACACACAAACACACACACACACACACACACTGTGCACTGCACCGTGGGAGGCCAAGCTCTCCTGGCACAGAAATGAGTGAAGATCTTGGTAACCCTTGGTAGGAGGAGAAGTATCTGAGAGAGAAAAAGTGGGGGTACTGGGTGGATAAAGGAGCTCTTGATGTTTCTTCCTGTCCTTGGATAGGGTTACCATGGGGAATTGTATGTGTTAGTGTGTAAAGCTTCCTGCATGGGTTCTTTTACAACTCAGAATAACAAAGAAGAAGGAATCCCTAATATAAATAAATGTGCTGCCAGAGGCAGATACCCAGCAGCCTCTCATGCTAGCGCTGCAGGAAGTTGTTTTCTAAAGCTTAAAAGGCTGCTACAAATTTTTAATAATGAAGATAAGATTGGAAGGAGATTTTGAGCCTATCTTAGAATTTATAAAGTGCTGTCCCCGAAAACAACTCACCTGTCAAATCTCTGAAAGGGGGCATTATTTTCTGAACTATCAGGACAAAGGCTGTCACTAATGTTGATTTGTAGAAATCTGATGTCACACTAGAGCAGTCTGTATCATTCTGTTTGGTTTGGTTTTGAACTAAGACTTTAACTTACACGTTTTATGTCCCCTGTCATTTTGGTAAAGGTTTAAAGTTCTGAGAGGTTTCATGTCATGCTTGAGCCATCCAGATATTTGAAGAAACATGGAATTGTCAGATGATCTGGTCTCATGTTGAGTTTCCTGGTCACTATGAAAGTAATTACATTTGTGATTGCTTAGAAAATCCCTTTCTTCTTAGGCACATAGTGAGATTGCACTTTCCAGACTCCTTTGAAGTTAGACATGGCCACATGATTGGTGTTCTGTCTCCTAGAAACACTTTCTAATTCAGTTATCTCAAGCAGATACATGTTCAAGTGCAAGGTGTCAAGTCTTCCACTACCCACAATCCCAGAAAACTAGGTAGATAAGGTCTTGTGTTTGCATATTTTTGTTGCAAACATTAGCTTATTGTAAATCACATATACTGGTAACATTCGGGGGTTGCAAAAAAAAATAATTGTCAATTCTCTGTGTTCAGTAGAGTAGGGCTCTCTGTCTATTTTGGACTTCCCTATATAACACTCTTCTAGAGAGGAGAGCATTTAGCAAAAGCAAGGTGCTATTTTTATAGTGTAAACTAGCCATGATAGAGAAGAGACAGCACTCTAGAGTATTCTATTCATAAGATGGACAGGGTTGAAAGTAAGGTAGGACTAGACAATAAGGCAGGGGACACTGTATGGAGTGAAAGGACACCTGGGGGAGTAGTATGTGCTTTGCAGGACTTTTCTAGACTCCCAGGCATTACCTGCTTAACTGAAAGTAAAGTGTCTGAGATAAGGGCTTGTATCTCTGCATCATTTTCATTTATGGTAGAATAGGGCAGCCTGATTCTTGTCAGAGAAAACTCAAGTCTCCTTTTGCACAAAACAGAAGTGAAGTTAATGACATCTCCCTCTTCAGATATAATATAGAAAACATTAAGCTTTCTGGCATCCATAAATGGATATGTGGTCTTCATCATCAGATCAACTTATTATTTAACTCAAAGGTTAGAAGAACACAAATCCCTAATATATATGTATTTTTGCATATAATTCTAACCAAAGCTACCTCTAAAATTTTAATAGGGAGCCCCTACAAAGCACCAGGAATCCATCTCAACAGCCTTGGTACACAAGACAACCATGACAGGCAAGAGACACTCAGGAGGCTGCAGAACAGACAGCCTTTGAGACGACAACATGAGAGTAAGCCTTGCTCCAGGGTGATGTATCCGAACCAGAACTATAGAGCAAACCTAGCAATAGAATCCATTCTGAACACAATCTATGCTCAGCCAGAAAATGTCTGAAGTGAGGAAGTCAGAGGACAGGAGGAGCCAAGTTCTGCCCCACTGAGGAGGCAGAGACAAGGACCAAGCAGGTATGAAACAATGGCTGATAGACAATGAATTTTAAAAAAGAAAAAAAGCCAGGCACGTAATTAAAATCTGTTTCTGCCTCAAGCCAAGTGAACTTCTCCAATCTGAATAATGTGCTTTCAGTAATATCAGTTATTAGTCGAGAGTGACACATTGATTGTTAAGCTTAAAACACAATTACTTCCATTATAATTATAAACTTTCATCTCAAGCCTTGTACTCAGGGAATAATGTAAGGCCTTTATCCTTTAACCTACATCCCCACTTCAAAATTCATTTAACAAGTTATTGAAGACCAAAAGGAAGGTGGTGGCTGCCGTCCACCAGAGAGTCCCCTCATTCTCCATTTTCAGTTTTGACCTAGCTATAAATAACTTTCAAATCTGGTCACTGGATGTTTTCTGCGGCTTTCAGAGCTTAATTCATAGACTGCAAGATAAAGTGAGATTCTGATGAATTGAAAAGCAGAGGGTGCACTTCAGTTATTTCAGCTGTGAGCCTTGTAGACTGTGAAAAATGCAGGAATATTAGAAATGTGCAGAAGTATTGATATCCCAGAAAATGACCGATTTACTAATCTTAATTTATTATTCCACTGTTTATAGGTAATACCTTATTTAATGAAAACCCTATTATATTGATATTCATTATTCCTTAACTAATTGCGTTTGAACGTCATTAAGTTTCACTGTGTCCAGTTATAAACTCAAGTTCCCCAGCCTCTTATGACGCTAAGGGTAATTATGTCATAAAAGGATATAATCAGTGGTATCATAGGAAATTCTTAATTTCTTGGTTTTGATTGCAAATAGCCCTTCTTGCCTATTTTTATAGGTTTCCATCCCTCCCAGCTTTGAAGGAGGCGAAGGGGGAAAGGAGTAGTGCCAGCACCCATGACTGAGGTGAGGGACACAGGCCACGTGCTGAGGATGACAACCAGGGAAGACTGACTCACTGTCTCCGAAGACCTTTCTGCACAAGATGGATAAGATCCTCACAGCTGAATTTGCTGCTCTCCGATAAGAATGACCTTTCAATGTTTTCACAAGGAAGACTTCCTAGCACACCTGCTGTACTCTTTACACAGGAGCATCCTAAAGGAGACCCCAAGAACTCACAACCCGCCTCTCTTCCTACATGGAAGATGGAGATGCATTCATCTAGCATTCATTAGAACTAATGTTTCCTCCAGTCACTTCTTTCCTTAGAAACCATTTTAAGAGAAACATATACAAATGACCCTCCTTAGAAGTGGAAGGGGGGAGGAAGAAAAAATATTTATGCACCTAATTTAATGTTTGCTTTCCTTTTCTAAGCTATTAATTCATTTGGCATAAAATGGGATAGGATTGAATGCTGATCTTGTACTTTTTCCACACTGGGTTATGTGCCAGTGTGCACAAAGGGTTTTGTCCAGCATGGATGCATTGAACAAATCCCAGTCTTTGCCACAGCAAATGCTCACACTCAGTAAACTTGCTGATAGTTCCCAAAACCTGTCCAGATTGATGGCAGCTGTGCAAACATCCCTGCAGGGGCTGCTGGGCAAGCCGTCTCCTTAGTTTTCAAGTAGCAATTGCTCTATGTCATTTATCTGTATCATGCTCTAGCATTCTCTGGTAACTCACTGTACAATGGGAGTTTCAAAAAAACTCACTTTTTATTTTTTTATTTTCTATTTCATTTTATTATTATTATTATTATTATTATTATTATTTTACCTCTCCCTACAAGGATGAAAATAAGCTCTATGACTAGCCCAGCCTTGGGAACTTGTACCCTCATCTATGTTAATATTTTTAGCAAAAAATATCTTTTACAGGTTTACCTTACTGAACTGCATTGTGATTTTTAAAAGTCAAAGGACACACATACAGAGAGAGAGAGAGAGAGAGAGAGAGAGAGAGAGCATGAGAATTTCCTTCCTATCAAAAGGGTTTTGTTTTCATTGGTAGGCTTTAGGCTTTTTTTGGACTCATTGAACAACTTAATTCACAAATTGGCAAAACCTCACCATAAAGACTCAATTGAAAGAGGCATGGAAAAATCCTGGCCTTTTGGAGTCTGGTTCCCAGATTAGCTTCTCCACTACCTCCCATCAAATGATGGCAATGCTATCAGCTGGCAGATTGAGGCAAAGTATCAAGCAGCAAAATCTTGCCTTTGGACCAAGAGTTGATGGGAATTAATTAATAAGATTGGATTAAGTTTCTAATAAATTCTAGATAGATGTAAAACATGGAGCCCATTTAACTAACCAAGTGGAATCATTCATTATGTAAATATGACCTTTTAACTCATATTTGCAGCTATAAGTGAATAATATGCCCATGAATAATTGAAAATAGACAGCATTTAATATTTATTAAGTGCCTTTTGTATGGATTTGAGTTAAGGGAGCCCACTCCATGGACCCAGGGTTGGTATTCATTTAATCATTTATGTGGCCTCTCTGTGTGATGAGGAAAGTTCTCTGTGAGAGTGTTAACTAGAAATTTCACAACGGAGATTTCAAAATGGATGGGTCACGGTCCTGTTTTCAAGTTGCTCGCATGCTAAGGTTCCTTGGAAGAAAAGAATCATTTTGTACTGATGTCACCTTCCCCTATTACACAGTTAGTAACTTGAACTGCAGGTCCAAATGTGTTGAGCCTGGTATACGGGTGTTCTAGGTGTCATGGGGAACCCAAAGGGCAATGGAAGCTGGGGACAGTCCTCCCACTGAGCTAAAATATACACAAAAGGAAAGGGCAAGTCCTGAGAGTAGAGGACAGGACCAGCATCTGGACTGGCTGCTTTAGAGAAGACACTCTAGAGTGAGGACACATTGGCAACACTTAGTATAATGAGTTTCGACGCCTCTAAATCCTGACAGGGATAGATTTGTTCTATGAAAGAACAATAGGCTGAACGGTTTTGACATTAGACTTATTGCTGCTTATTCTACTTAAAAATTAACTGGTTTAGATTGTCTGTTAGTTTTTCTAAATATTAAAAGCAAGCTTTGAGGTTGAGAAGATGGTTCCATTGGTAACATGCTTGCTGTTCAAATATAAGTATATATTATATATCATGTATCATCATAAAGCATATCATATATCACATATTATATATTCACTAAACATTATACATTATATACTATGTGTATCACATATCCTTACATTTGAACATATATATATATATATATATATGTCAAATATATTGAAGTGTGTGTGTATGTGTGTGTGTGTGTGTATGTGGGATGGTGGCTTTTTGGGTAAAGAAGCTTGTGGGAGGGATTAGGAGGAGATAAAGAGGTGAAAGAGATTAAAATTAGTAAAGAATAAATATAAAATATTTTACAATGTGAAAAAACCTCACATATCTGATATTTGGATAAAACATGTCTCTTTTGTGTGTGTGTTTAGCAGTCTTCAAACATTTAATGTAGGAGTATTATTTTGGTCATCAGAAACATCCAAAATTTTTAATGAAATGAATGCATAAGATAATGCTAATACAGATGTATTAGCCCGTGGGGGTTTTCCACAATTCAACATCACTAGAGAACACTTGTAAAATACTTTGATGTCTCTGTGACGGATGAGCTGGGGGTGTGCAGTATCAGTTGTTCATTACAACTCTGTTTGGTGACGCAGTCTGGTGACTTTAACAGCAAACTGTAAGGCTTGGGCTTTCAAAAGACCTGGGAGGTCAGGGAATCTGGAAGAGTCTGCTTTTAAAAATCTTAAATGCTCTTTTGTGAAAATTCTTTAGCCTGTTTGAAGTCCTTCACTTTCCCAGGGAGATGATAAATGCACACTAAGACAGAATACCTCAAATACTAGCCTAGAATGAGCTCTGAAATATAAAACCAAACCAAGCAAAACCAAACCAAACGAAACAAAACCCATCATGACTAAGAAAGTTCACTAATGCCTCTGCACTGTCACCATCTAGAGAACAACACAGCTAGCAAGCAAGATTCTCAGGCACTCAAGAAGGCCACATTTGTGTGAAAAACAACTTTAAGATGCAAGAATTCAGTAATATAGCTATTAATTTTTTAAAAATTCTCAGACTCTCTAAGCACATTGGTAGTCCTAGCCATAAATTCCAAATCTCTGTTACTTGATTATGACTAAAATGATTTCTACACAATATATATTCAAATATGTAAATAACCAAAAATCTTTTCTACTGCCTTGCTATTGAGTTGGTGTTTAACTCATGGAGTAGAGTGCTGCCATTTTATGGGAAATACAATACCACATATGCATATATGGATTTCTGTATGGGTAGCAAGCTAAAACACATGTATTATCTAGAATCAAATTTCGTTGTCTCCTGCTCCCCCACTTTCCCAACAGCAGAATTAAAGACACACACACACACACACACACATACACACACACACACACACACACACACACACACACATATATATATATATATATATATATATATATATATGTATATATTCCCCCCTCTCCTGGTTCCCCACTCTACAGTCCCTATATCTATCTATCTATCTATCTATCTATCTATCTATCTATCTATCTATCTATATCATGTCTTACACTTCTGCAGCTCGTGTTATAAATGAAAAACTCATTATGCTTTGCTACTACAGTTGAGTACTTTAAGATCCAGTCCACAAGAGATACTATTTCTATGTAATGTTTTGTTTCATCTCTCTCTCTCTCTCTCTCTCTCTCTCTCTCTCTCTCTCTCTCTCTCTCTCTCTCGCTCTTGCTCTCGCTCTTGGCTCTCGCTTTCTCGCTGTATGCATCTATTGTAGGGATGATAACTAAATATCTCAAAGTTATGCAGACATCCTAAGCTATATGTGGGGCATATGCTGGCACTTTATATGCAAAGTATTTGTCATATACTGTTTTTTGTTTGTTTGTTTGTTTGTTTACAGGAAAATAAAATACAAGAAAGACAAATTTGGGCTTGAAGATTTTTCATCTTCCATGAATAGAGGAGAAAAACATGGGAGCATTTGTTCATTATAATTAAAGATAGCAGTAAATTGAATTCAGGACAATCAAGGCAACAGCTGTTATTTTTGGCTTCTGAACTGGAAAGGAACAAATAGGAAGGAAGTTCTTACGTAGTGGCTACCTTTGGGCAACAAGAGAAGGTATCAAAATTGGGGGGAATGGTCCTGAGGCTCAGTTGATACAATGCTTGTGGTACAAGGATAAGGATCTGAGTTCATACCCTAGCACCCGTGTCAAAAAGCATGGGGCAATGGTCCACACTTGTAACCCCAGAACTAGGAAGCAAGGAGAGGAAAATCCAGGGACTCTTAGCTGGCTTAGTTTATCAGTGAGCCCCATGTCCCAGGGTAAGTCCTGTCTCAAAAACAAGATATACAGCTCTTCAGAAATGACCCCTGAAGTTGGCCCCTGGCCTCTTCGTGTGTGTGTGTGTGTGTGTGTGTGTGTGTGTGTGTGTGTGTGTGTGTATTCGAGTGCACACACACACACACACACACACATTTACATGTGCATCTGCATACAGGCAAACACATAAAAAGGACTGAAGAGAAAAATACTATTGATTCTAGTTTCAGCCTTAATATTTTTTTGAGCCTGAGCTCAATAATTATATTATCATCTATGTCTCATATATCTGACACAACCAAGTTTTAAAGTATAAGGACATGTTTTGTCCATGACTATTTTAACACCTCTGTCAAATATTCTATAATATTAAAATAGAATTTTATCATTTATGTTTATCTCAAACTCTATGCTCTTTCATACTTTTTTATTCACTTTAAACCCCCATCATTTCCCCCTCTTCTGGTTCCCCACTCCACAGTCCCTATTTATACAATAGTATACAACCTTAAATGAATTCTAGACCGGAAAGATGGCTCATAGGTGAGGACGCCTGCCAGCTGATGAATGATCTGAGTCTGATCCTCAGGACATACATGATGGAAGAAAAGACCCAACCATTCCTTGCCATCTGACCATCACATCCATGTCCTAGCATGCACACCCACATGTGCACACGTATACTGACACAAATAAAATGTCATAAAAATTAAGTGAATTCTAAACCAAGCATAGCATTGACATATTTCCAGATTTTCAGTGACTAAAATGAAAATTTTACCAAAAACTAAAACAAGTGGATAGAGAGACAGCTCAGCAGTTAAGAACACTGCCTGCTCCTTTAGAGGACCAGGGTTCAATTCCCAGCACCACATGGTAGCTTCCTGAAACTCCAAAATCTGTCACCCTCACACGAACATACATGCAGGCAAAACACCAATGCATATCAAATAAAAATAATAAATACATTATAAAAATTAAAACCGAATAAAGATTAAGCTCATACTGATTTTTTCTTTTGAGAGGCTTTCAGATGAATTGACAAGTGGAGGTATTTTTAACCTAGTTTACATCAAAAACCCATGTCAAATATTAAATGACATATTCCAAACTAGGAAAACTACTTTTGCCAAAAATAAGAGGAAGGAAAGGCTATTGTCCTCATAGGAATGTAGAATAATAATATACAAGTCACAGAAGAAGAAGTAGAAAACTCCTATGCAAAGGGGGGCGGGGCAGTGTGGCCTCAGTGTTAATCAACGGGCAGAAACCTCGTTATCCAATAAATTAATCTGGCAAACTTTTGTTAACTATTGAAACCGTAATACTTGTCAGACTGGGGCTGTGTCAGTATACCATACCACAGCTCCACTGTCAACGGCTTCCAAGGAACAGAGCGCAATGTCTCTTACAATGTTCTTTAACTCTGATTCATATTTCTAAGAATCCGTCCTGAAACAACAGGGTAGAACTGAGCTTCAAGGATGCTTATTTTAGGATCACAAAAAAACGCAAGTCAAGCATCCAATATGAAGGAGCATGCTTGAGTGAAGGGGGCAGGCGCTGAGTTATATGACAGGAGTCAATGGAGCAATGTACATCGTGTAGGCTGAAACAAAGGAGGTATGGTTCTCACTTTACTGCTTTAACCTATTAATTTAATCACGCTAAAATGCTTTACTAGAAGTGGGAGATTTGAGTCCTAACTATTTGGACACTGTAAAACTCCATCGCGTGATGTCTTCTTTATATACTCACTTGAACAAGAATTAGAGGCTCATTATGGAAGAGTCTGCATGAGTAATTTATAAAAAGGGGAAAATGCTAAATCACTGTTGTTGTTCTGGAACTGGGTCACGAATTCAACCATAAATGATTTAGTGCCTCAATATCGGCTGGCCTGTAGTTCTGTGCTAAGTATAGCAAGTTATTAGCTCTGTGGGCTTTCCAAATGCACAGCCTCCTAACACTCATTCTTTGTTTTATAAGGCCCATTCTTTATTTTCAATAATGATAAAATAGTCCATTTTTGTGTGTTTACCGGAAGAGCCATCAATTTCTTCCAATTGATATTTTACTCTAAAATAGAAGATGTTAGGGAAAGAAGACAGATTGCTTTATGAACGTTATTTTCACTACATTTTTTCAACAGTAAGGATATTCTTACAAACTTTTACATTTAACCCCTCTGTCTCTTGACACGGTGGCCTAATTATGAGATTTAGATATTACCAGTTTCCCCACATTTGCCCATGCCTCAATACATTGAATGTGTGTCATATGAGGCCGTGCAATTCGTGAGATAGTTCATCAGATGAACATAGCAACAGTACTGGGGATTGCATGAGATTTCTATTGCTTTCCAGTTTAAAGGAGATGTGCGCCCCACTAACAAACATGGACAGTGCTGCGTAGTATCCTCCCATGGTCATCCAGGTTGTAGGAACACAGCATCTTGTACTGAAAAGGCCTTCAGAAATCCACAGTCTACTTCAGGATTAAGGAAGTTGAACTCTTAAGGATCCAGATGATCTTCTTGAGGTAGCTCAGCTAGCTAGTGACAGAGAAGGAACACTGACAAAATTCTAAATCAGTAGCAGTCCGTTCCTGTATAACTGCTTCTTGTATGTTGGGATCCTGGTACGCACCATCCAAACTGGCTGTGTGGAATACTACGGAATGTAGAATGGTTTCTAAGTATTCCAAATCTGAACTCCAAACAAGAAGGAAAAATTGTGTTCTGAGTGGAGGTATTGAATGGAAAACAAAGTTTCCTCAGTCTCCTTTTAGTTTATCCTCAGACTTTTGGATCATTCTGAAAGGACCTCTGGTCTGCACCAGATAACCATGTTTAGATCCAACTTTGCCCAAATGACTAATGCAGACCTCAATCCTGTCATCTATTCAAGCTCAGGTTGATCTCCCCAAACACCCTTGTCTCTATGTCAATAAGAGGCTGACATGGCTTCCCCTTCTTTCTCATTCTCTTCTTCAGCCCTTTCCCTTCCTATTCTACAGTTAGCTGTTTGTCAAGGCATTTGCACTCACATTAAAGAGATTTCAGCAACTGCTACCTAAAAGCAGAACTACATTCAATGGATGTGCCTAAAAGCAAGCACTCTTGCAAGGGCTGTAACTGCATGAGAAGATGGGTGTTTTGTTAAAATGTATGCACAGAAAGGAGATCTCCGCTGGGTATTTATTTTAAATTTCATGTGTCTTCTTTAAGAGGACTTGATGATTTCCCCCCTTTAAGCTCTCAGAGAGTAAAAACTTTCAATTAGTAACATGAAGCTTGCTAACAAGTCTCCAAAGACCCATCTCTACATATCCAGTTTCTTTCCACATCAGCATCCTAAAACTACATTGTTCAAAACTTCCATAGTTCATGAAATAAGTAAGAGAGCAGGGAAGAAAAGGCAGGCTAGGGAAATCGAGTGTAGCAGTGTGCTATCTAAGCACAATAGCTTATTCTAGTAGCCATTTGATTTGAATGCTTAAATCATTCATAATTCATAACCTTAGTGATTCTTGTTTCTTTTTTTAAAGCATAAGGACTG
This sequence comes from Mus caroli, assembly GCF_978045245.1. Taxonomy (NCBI): domain Eukaryota; kingdom Metazoa; phylum Chordata; class Mammalia; order Rodentia; family Muridae; genus Mus; species Mus caroli. The sequence continues at coordinate 12,117,373 of NW_028227270.1, forward strand.
GGAATCTGCCCCAACTATCTCAGGAATAAACAGAAATCATGTGCTTAGTTCAATCAGAATCTACACTCACCACGAGTATATACCTTAGTGCATATGAACTTCTCAGTATTACTAATATTCTTGGCATCTTGTCTGGCTGTTATTGAAAATGAAGCTACCATATTTCAGCACACAATACAGTACACTCTCAAATATAATACAGTATATCTCCTAAAAATGATCAAATATTTTTGCTAAGAAAAACTTTCCAAATTTTATGGTAGTTTATGTCCATTAATTTGTGAAGGAAACAATATTCAAAAGCATTGTTATCCAACCCTCAACAATATTTCTGGAATTGCTATCATTCTATCTGTATCACTAGATAAGGGGATACAAGCTTTAGCTCACTGTGCTGTGGATAAGACTATCCAGGGTTCTAAATTTGTACAAGACTTTTTCATTCAGATACTACTGGAGAAAATGTTGCAAAAGCCTAAATATTCAGAATATTTTAGAATGCAGATAAGTAAAAATAAGAAAATATTTGCATAAAATTTCTTATAGCCACTATACAAGTGACAAACTGGTCAAAGGGAAGAGACGCTCCTGGAGATAATCACAGTATGGGAACCAAGCCAGTCTTAAAAGGCAAAACCCTATTTTCTCTCATTGATGGGTCTTTGACTTTATACAGACATAGAGAGTCATGACAATAGATCTCTAATGACCTAAGTGGACAAGCAGGATGGATGGAAGTGGGGAGGAAAAAGGAGCACCAGAGGGCTGAGGAGGAGCGTACTCCATGAATTAAGTGCACTTGTACCAAAAAAAAAAAAAAAAACTTTAAAAAAATAAACATTTTTGAAAGAAATAAAATATGTTCAATATCACTAATCAAAGACATATAAACAGAAACTGCCATGAGACATAATTTTGCACCTCCATTAAGATAACTACTATAGGAGAGAGAGAGAGAGACAGAAGGTGTAGAGAGGGAGGGAGGGGGAGGAGAAAAAGGACAGAAGAAAATGAGTAATAGTGAGGGCATGGAAAAATCAAAAACCTCTGCACTCTTGGGGGAATTGCAAAATAGCGAAACTCACTTTATAGAATTGCATCGAAGTTAACAATGCTATCATGTCATGCAGAAATACTACTTGGAGACACATCTCCAAAATAGTTAAAAGCAAGGCCTCAAAGAGATATATGGCTAAGGGGGTGATGGCACATGCTTTTAATCCCAGCAAGTACATCTCTGAGTTCAAGGCCAGCCTGGTCTACAGAGCAAGTTCCAGGACAGCTAGGCTATGGTAAAACCCTGTCTCAAAACCCAACCTCCCTCCCCAAAGAGAGAGAAAGATGTGTGTACATTGCTTTCCACATTACTGCTGCTCACCACAGCCAGGAGGGAGAAGCAATGTCCCCTTTCCTGAAAGCAAGGTGGCCATGCAAAGTGTGGGGCAGACACCAAGGAGGACAGCTTTAAGCAGAAAATCCAGTTCCATGCTCCAGTAGATGTTAACCATAGCACCAAGGTCAGTGACCCAAAATCAAGACCTACTATGTGAAGTCCTTAGAATGCTTAAGTTTAGAATGTTAGGGAGTACAATGATAGATGGTTGCTAGTGGCAGATAAAAGACAGCGGGGAGTAGGTATACATAATGGACCCAACGTTTCAGTTTTACCCAGAGAAAGTTTTTGGTTGATCACAAAGCAATGAGAAGAAGATGCTTAGCACTACTGAACTAAACAATTAAGAGATAAGTTTATAGTCTCTTCTGTGATAGCTTTTTTTTAAGTGACATAGACGTATGACTGTAAAGAAGATGCTGGAGAGAGCTAGTTAATTAACAGAACACAACAGTCCTCCAGATGGACCCAAGTTCAGTTCACAGAACCCATGTTGGTAGTCTCAGGACTGCTTGTAACTTTAGCTCCACGGGATCTGATGTTTTCTTCTGGCCTCCTTGGGCACCACTTACACACACACACACACACACACACAAACACAAACACACAAACACACCCCAAACACAAGTCTTTAAAAATATAAATAAAATAAAAGGAAAAGCAGAAAGATAGCTATAAATGTTTATGACAGAGACAATTCCTAAGGGTACGATTATTTCAAATATATCCCATATGGTTATAAGCCCAATTTTTAAATATGGAAAACATGTGACTAGGCAGTAGGCAAAAGATGAGAATCAATGATAAATTCCTAAAGTCACCGATAAAATGTAAAATACAAATTCATATATTATCATTTCCTTCTCATAGGGAGGCGAACAGAATTCTATCAGAACCAGCGATGATAAAGGTGGATACAAGAAGACAGGTGTTTAGGAACACTATTCATGGGTGTGAAAAGTGTTGAGGCAACTGTAAGGACCTATTTCTCTGATGCCTTTTGGTCTTGAAAATGAATAAAACTTTGAAGCAATGGTTTCAATTGCAAAGCAATTGAAGCGTGTTTTGCAGAACTGACTATGTCTGTGGTCAGGATTAAAGGAAACCATAGCTGGAAGTTTCTAGGATTGTCCTCAACGCACCTCATGCTCAGTGGACCAATGTTCTTATATTTAATTAAATATTCACACAAATATTTTTGGAAAACCACAGCAGACAACGTGAAGCAGAGTTGTTCTGGTGAGAACAAATTCAAAGTTGAGGGAGACAGTAAGGTATGTAGACGAATTACTTTTTTTAATTTATAATTTTTTTCATACAATATATTTGTCTTATTTCCCTGCCCTAATTCTCCCCTACTCATCCGACTTCATGGTCTCAGTTTCTCCTTCTACCTCCCTTCTCTAAAGACAAAACAAAACCCCAAACCAAAACAGGACAAACAAAACACAGAACAAACAAAACACAGAACAATGGGAAAAAGTGTTCAAGCAACAAAACCCCCTACAAAACCAAAACAATACTGTGGGGTCCATTTTTGCCGCATACTGAGTATGGGATGTGCCCTAGGTTGTGGTTAATGTATCTATTGATCCTGCCTTGGAGAAAATGGAATTCTTCTTTCCCAGCCAGTATTGATTGAAGATACCTTCTTGGCTAAGGGTGGGAGTTTGTACGCACATACTCTTTTCTGTGCGGGGATTTTGTGTGATATGAACCTGTGCAGGTCTCATGGATGCCACCCCAGTCTCTGTGAGTTCACATGTGTATCAGACACAGTATCTCTGGAAACTACTGCTTCTTTAGAGTCATCCACTCCTCCTAGCTCTTAAAATGTTTTCTGCTCCTGTTCTGTATGGGTCCCTGAGTCTCAGGAGGCAAGCCTTTGATAAAGACAGCCCTCTTAGGGCTGCGTATTCCAAAGTCTCTTTCTGTGAATTGTAGAAGATTTACCCATGATTATATCTAATCACTCTTTGGACCACAAACATATATCGTGTGTTTCCTCTAGGTTTTGTTGTTTCTTTGTGTTTGGGGCAGGGTCCTCCTGCAGGATCAAGACACTCGGGAACTCAGGATTCTCCTGATTCGGCCTCTCTAAAGTTAGGAATTTAAGGTGGATGGTTTTAATAAGCTAACGTTAGTTACTGAGACTCACACTAAGAATCAAGAGCACCCACCCTTCAAATCTATTACAACTGCAGTGTTTCCTCCTTTTTCTCAAGAGCAGTCTATGCATATGGTACAAGAGAGCCAGGGCTCCCTTTGCAGAGCCTTGGAGGAGAATGCACAGACTGAGCAGGTGCCACTTGAAGAGAGACTGCTGGGGTTTTGTTTTTGTTTTTGTTTTTTTAATTCTAGAAACCTACTCATTTTTTGTTTGTTTTTTTCTTTGTTTGTTTGAGATAGGGTTTCTCTGAGTAGCCCTGGCTGTTCTGGCACTCACTCTGTAGACCAAGCTGGCCTTGAACTCAGAAATCCACCTGCCTCTGCCTCCCAAGTCCTGGGATTAACGGTGTGTGCCACCACTGCCCAGTGAAACCTACTCTTTTTATTCCTAGCTGGAATCCAAAGAAAGGTGGGAGTTCCCAGAAATCATTGTTCACATGTGTGTGTTCAGTGGTTGGCTTTCTCAAGACTTCCACTTGCTCACCTTCAGATACCACAATGGGTTAAGCAATATACCCTCCCCACCCCCCAATACCCTTCTCCTTGGAAACTGTGTATATAGCTTTGTATGAAAAAGAGGTTTGGGGAGATTGCTCTGGGAAGCTAAGATGGATGAAGAGGCGGTCTTGAATTATCTGGGTGTAACTTGAAGCCCATGACAAAGGGTATAATAGAAGAGTAGAAGACAGAGAACACCCGTGCAGATGGAGGCAGAGGCCAAAGTGATGTCACCAGAGGTTAGGAAGCTGATGTCTACCAGAAGCTAGATAAGCATTGAACAGATTCTCTCATGGCCCCTGGGCCAAGTGCAACCCTGGGTGCACCATGACCCCTAGCTCCAGAACTGTGACAGGCAAATCTTTCCTGCTTTAAGTTACCAAGTTTGATGTTATTTGCTATGGCATTGTCATGAAGAATATATATGGTTTTCTCTCTACAAGACTAGGCTCTAAAAAAATGAAAGTTTCAAATGCCTATAGATCCTTACTGTTATATTGTCTTACACTCATACACATACACACACACACACACACACACATACACACACACAAACACACACACACACCAACCATTAATGTGGTTATATGAAGTATCCCCATGCCCCTCAAACTAAAAACTTCAGATTTGTGTAATCTGATGCCTTTCCTGTTTTTCACAATGCCTGCCAAATGCAAAGCTTTCTAAAGGATGGAACTTCCTAAGCTTGACGGGCTGTAATATTTCAGAGTGTCTTCTATACTACTGGATCTGAGAACGAATAAGAAATCAGAGCAAGAGAGTTTCATAAACTCCAAACACTGCTTCTAAGAACTAGATACACTTTATAGTACAGCTTACCAAGCCCCTAAAGGTATTGTGTCATCAGAAAAATGAATCCGATCCAAGGATATCCTGGGCTAAAGGCTAGGCACTTCAGGGGATGCTTTCCTAGACATGGCCATACCAGTAAACTTCCATCAAGAGAAGAGCTCACCTTTTCCTCCTTTTATTGTGATTAACGGCCCGAAATGTACACTCTGGGATGACAGGGCTTCTATCGAAAAGCGCTTATGGCCTAGTGGTGGAGAAGAGTGCTTCCCTGTGAGAGCTGGCAAGTGATTCCCCCTCCCGCTACAGGCCTTGAAAGTTGGCAGTAGCTTAGAGAAATTTCAAAGATCAGAAGCTGGCACTAAAATCTGTACACTCAGAAATTAGCATCTCCAGGGCATAGGGTGGGCCTCTTGGGAGCAGAGCCATTAGAAGAGCTGCAGAACTGTTGAGCAAGCTCCAAGAGCCAACTTCGTTCTTTTTTTTTATTGAATACCATTGTCTTTGCTTAGAGCATCATGGCTCCTGCACCCTGCACATAGGACTCAACAGACAGAGAGGTGACTACAACCATGCACTTACGGAACAACGTCAGTTTGTTAGGACGATAATTTCATTTTGTCTTGTCTTGTTTTGTTTTGTTTTGTTTTGTTTTGTTGAGACAGGGTTTCTCTATGTAGCCCTGGAAGTCCTGGAGATCACTCTGTAGACTCAGAGATCCACCTGCATGCCTCTACCCTCCCAGTGGCATTCGTGCCCAACAAGTCACCATAGTTTTTGAACTGAGGACAAATTACTACAGGTAAAATGCAACCATGGACCATTTAATAGCAATCCTATAATGTCACCTACAAGTTTTGATCACTTTGAAAGGTCATACTTCATTAGTGCCCAGTAGGACAATACCACAAGTGCTGTGACAAGAAGCTGGTGACCTTGACTTTTCAGGTGGCCCTTGTCATAAAGCCTGACTTTGATGTGTCTAAACAGGCATAAATATAGAACTCATGATGAGGTCGATTAGGACTGTAAAGTCTTCTAGGAGGAAGCTGTCTAGAGCTTTGTAGCTTAAGAGATTTAAAGCAGACAGATCAAAGCATGTGTCATTGAAAATCCCGCTGGTTGTCATAAGAGAAGGTGTAAAATTGCAAGCCCATTCAGTTATGTCCATTACTATAATGATTTGGAATAGGCTGGGCTGATAAAAATGAAAGGTGAGTTACCAAGGGTCATAGTAGTATTAATCACAGGTCATGTGCCATGGATACTGAAATTTCCTTTTGAACAGCAAAGACGGCTTGGGTTTGTGTCTTGTTATTTATTTTTATTATTTGCTCGATAGCTATGGTAACAGCTCTGATTCGAGTGCCTGGTTTCCTGACCATGGACATCTGCGTAAATGCGTCTATCCCAAACAGTCATTAAGATAGCGAGGATGAGTCACAAGCAAGATGAATGTGAGCCAAAAGATTTCACGGTACAGGGGAAGTCCATGCTGCCATTACATTCTCAAAGCACGTTTTGGGCAGGTAAGGAGCAGTACAATCACACCACACTGCATGCTCTCACATCCTCACAAGTCCAATACTAGGAAGATTACAGTAAATCAGGAAAGGACTGGAAACCCCTACATATCCAGAGTGATGAATGAGAAAGTCTGGAATAAAGGGTCCTTTATCTTACAATGAACCACTCTTTGGTAGTTGAGCTTAGGATTGTTTATGAAGGGGACGTTCTGGGGTGATGCTCATTATAACCCTCTGCTGTGTAGAGTCTCCAACTGTCAGTACATTTCTTATAACTCATCTTCTAAAAATCATTCCATTTCAAATTCAGGCTGCGCCTGTTGTAAATGGGCCACCCTGTATATTCTAAGAGAGCTTTTTCCAGTAAAGAGCTGTGTTGATGTAAATCTACGTTGGCAAGAGCGTCATCAGAGTCAGCTGGGAGTGACAGGCATGTTCTAGCCAATTCTGGACAGTGTGTTGAAATATGCCTCCAGGGCTACAAGAACAAATGCACAAAAGCATGCCCACGTCTTCACGGGAGTGACGCGCTGATCAGCAAAGCCTGGCTCTGTTAGCACAGAACACATACCAGGAGCATTTCTTGAGGCAAGCCAACGAATCAATCCTAGCCAGGGCTACATAATCCCTACAGGTTAAAAGGTGCCAGGGCTCACCCTTTCTGTTAGGGAGGGGGAGGTTTGTGCAAGTTACTTTGTAGAGCACACTCTTCCTTAGACACAGAGCAGCCTGTTCCCTAACAGCAACCACCTCACATAACCCACATCCACAGGCAGGCAGTACAAACCCAGCCATTCAAATTTCAAAGAGAAAGCTATCTTCTGTAGATTTTACAGGCTTTCTCTTGCTTACTAGGTGCCCCTTTCTGAGATCCTAGCCACCATCATCCTCATTATGTAGCCTTACACTCTCAAGAAGAGGATCATGTATCTGGTTCAGAAAAAAATAAAGTAAAACAAAACAAACAAACAAACACAAAGGACCTGTGACCTTATTTTCATAGCCGTATGCAGTGTCACCATTGCCAGCAAATTACACCACAATCACTTCATGGGTATTTGCAGGTATGTACTTTGTGGCTCATTCTCTCTAGTGTTCTGACTCTAAAAAGTTTCTGAATCTATCAAATGCTTGAATAAGTTTCACTCTACAGGCCCATATTGATCCTTGTCAACCAACCCTGTGTCCCTTTCCTTTGGCAGGCTTAGAATAAACTTGGATGGGGGTCCTCACAAGTGCTTCTTTGCGAACCCTTCAATTCAGATCTAACGAGAGCGTCTCAGCTCAATTAAATTTCGTTGTTTTATGTTTTGCTTATTCCTTTTTAGACACCTTCTTTCTATGTAACCTGTCTACATAACCTAGTCAAGCCTCCAACTCATTATATAGCCCAGGCTGACAATGACTGATGGCTTTCCTGCTTCCATCTCCTGAGCGATACGATTATAAGTGTATACCAACAAGCAGGTTCTATATAGCCAATGCTTCCCTGATTCTGGGCTTATATTTAAACCGCCAATACTAGTTGAGGAAAAGAACAACTACAGCAATTTTAAGTTTGTTGCTACTTCAGTCAAGTACGTGTCCTCGTATGGTCTGCGAATTGGACATATTTCTCCCCAATATCATCTCTTCTCTCCCAGCGAAACTGACCATTATGACTTTATTATAAAGTACGGACAACGAAAACAGACCATTCAGACATGCCTACCACCCCATCTACTAAACCACTGATTCTTTTTTTTTTTTTTTATGGTTTTAGAGCTTTATTGTAGAAAGGCAGAGAGAAAGAGAGAAGGTAGAATGAGGGAGAGACTGGCCATGGCCACGTTGAGGGGGAGGGGGGGATGGAAAGAGAAAAAGAGGGCTAGAGAGTAAGAAAGGTGAGGGCTTAAAAAGAGCTAAACCCACTGATTCTTGTATATAGACCTCTATTGTATCCCTCAGTCTGATCCATAACATCAAGACACGCAACCTTTTGAAGAAGTCCACAAAGAAAGGCACCAAAGTCTTCTGTCAATAACTAGTGAGAAGCAAGGTAGCCTATAAACAGCACCATCCTAGGAACTGATGTCATAGCCTAGAGAAGCCTTCCTCAGCTGGTCACCACAAAATATTGCAGTTATCTGACAAGCTGGTTGCCTGACTATTAACTACCATATAATTTATGAGATCACAAATTGTTTCAGGCTGAACAGCAAGGAAGTGTTTCAGTTCTGGAGCGATTTCTTATGTTCCTATCCAGGAGAATATCGATTTTTTTCCCACTCATTATAATGAACAGAATGGCAAAGTAGAAGGTTCTGGAAGTTGGTATGGTCAGTTTGGTGGATGTAGTGGTAGGCATAGCTGAATGGTCTGTTTTAGTTGCTCCTTCTCTGTACTGAAAGAGTAAGCCCATCAACTTGAAAAAAGAAATACATAGCTGAGGTTTAAAGAGAGGTGAGAAGATGTGAAACGATCAGTCCTCCGGCCTTGCATCATCACCATTTGATCCCTCACTAGTGCCACTGGCCACCATGGCCCCTCCCTGGCCCAGTTTCATGCTCAGTGACTGACCTTCACCTTAGCCGCTCATAAGTATCGTCAGATATAACATCACACTTTTCTCCACCAAACATTTTGGTCTGCAACCATCTCTTGGTTTTGGTTCTACTCACTGGCTACCTTCTCATGCCTGCTTCAGCTGTGTTTCTATGATCTTCTGATTTCTAATGTTTGAAGTATCCAGCTGTCACCAGTCTTTCTCTCTCTATTCGTACACATTCTCGGTGCAGCCATATTGCAAGTCTCACAAGTTCAAAAACTTCTGTATTTTAATGATTTCCAGACGTGGCTCTATTGTGCCAATCTTTGCTATGCACTTTGGACTCATAGAGACAATGATCTAAGTGACTCTATCTTGTACTTTGAAATCCAGTAGTCATCCCAAATGCAACACATGTTTAAAACTAACTTCTTGGATCATGTTCCCTAATACGTGCCGCCCAGTATCTTCTAAGCCCCATGAATGTCAGCTATGGCTTATCACTTGGGCCTCAAACATAATCATTCTTAATTCTTTCTCACTGTTAAATTAGCCAGAGAATTCTGTGGCCTTTCCTTCCTAGTTGCAGACAAAATGGTCAGCATTTTTGAGCACTTATATCTTTACTGCTCTAGGCCACACCACTATGATTCTGACATCTAGATTATTCCAATAGTCTCTTAATGGGTCTTGGTTTTCCTCCTCTTTCTCAGCATTTAGATTTCCCACACAAGAACAAGACAGATTATTCCAAAACTTAAGATATATATTTATTTCCCCCAATGCAGACACTCCTACTACCAACTCTTTCATAGTGATGTATCACAGTCGTCACCTAGGAAATCCCAAGTCCTAACGCAGCCTCGGAATGCTATGTGATCTGATTCATTTCTAGGCTCCAACCCCATTTTTACAGCTCTTTTCCTCCCTCAAATATGCCAATCACATCCTCCTTCGGGACTCTGTTCTTGCTCTCTCTCCTGCCTCAAATATTATTCTCCTAGAAAATCATGGCTTCAGATCTCTTCTTAAATGTTACCTCATAGAAAGTCTTCCTAAAACATCTTATATAAAATTCTGCATACACTTAATTATATTTCACAGTTGCATTTGCCACTCTTTGGTCCACTGGAACATTTATGGGTATGCTGTCTTCACCATTACAGAATATGCTCCAAGGGGGCAAGGCTCTGTCTCTTGATGAAGCTCTGACCTGAGAAGAGTAATAGCTATGTGGTAGAAACTCAGAAATGATATTTTGGATAGGTGAAAGGCTATTTAGTTTTTAACTTTCAATACTATGAGCTAGTCTTGAAACAAAGAGTTGGCTTCAGAGAAAGTGAACATTCTGCATATGTTCTCTCAGAAATGCAAAGGGTTTTCTAATCAATAAACTTGCAATTTAGTAAAAGAAAGACATTGGCCCTCTTTTCACATATGAAGAATGCCTCTGTCCAATGCAACAGGGCATGTGTGCAAGCAGTAGAATTAATACATCTGATTCTGATGGAAATGCGATTGAGTCTTATATTTCAGAGGGATTGTTTAGAAGCGGTAGCAGGGCACTATCTAGTTGAAAGATGGTTTAGATTGGTTTAACTGGACTTAGTGTCACATTCGAACTACTGCAAGTATTGAATACACACACTTGTGGCTTAGCAAGCTTACTGTGGGGTAATAACTCAAAATGTCACTCTCTTTTATATAGAGTGATGCTTTAAGAAGATAAAAGCGATCATGTTTCTTTTAAGCCCATAAATCCTTCTTGGGAGGCGGGAGAAGGGTACATAAGAGAGAGAGGTGGTGAGAGAGAAAGGGAAGATACCAGCTTCTCTTATAAACTAATTCCAGCCTATAGCACAGCTCACTTAAACACCAAGGAACCTTCGTGCCGATTTATTCACACTGCTCCCAGGGTGAGACGGTCCCACATCAATTCTTTTCCCATATTTCAATTCTTTCCCTGCTGCAGTCCCTCTGGGCTTCACATCTGGCCTCTATCAGATGCTTTCCTAGGGCCCAGTCTTTTCTTTGTAAAATCTGATCAAACAAATCTTATTAGATTTCCATAAATATGAAGCTAGATCAGATCAGATAAATGTCTGCACAATGTCTCAGACGTCTTTAAACCTACCCCATCCTATGCATGAAGCCTGGAGTAATTGCTTGAAGCTTATCCTGTCAACTCCCATGATTCCTTGAATATAGTCTTGTACATCCACCATGCTATGCCATTTTGAGTAACCGTAATCTATACCTTACTGGATCAAAATCCTTGGCAGAAAACATATGCCCTAACAGCATCTCAAACAGCAATGTGCACAGAACAAAAACGACATGGAAGTGGAATTTTACTCCTAAATTTCAACAGGCTCAAAAGATGTTCAGTATGTTATGACTAGTATTTTTATATTATTTTAATAGCTTTTTATTGTTTTTCACCTCTTTTTTTTTAGTTAAGTGTCCCATTTGAACTTTAAAATAATTCTATGAAACACAAGAATTATTAAAAGTTCCATTTACAGGTGAAATTAATTGTAACTTGTGGGGCTTAAATGATACCCCCAGAATTTCACAGTGAGTTACCAGCATCAGTCTACACTGAAGTGTTCTAGACTACTTCCTGGATAACAAGGCCTTGTTAGGTGCTGCTGATATACTTTTAAGTGGGATGAACTGGCTCCTTCCTTTACAAAGCTTTTCTATAAGTCAGTCATTCACAACTGGAAGCAAATTGTATCCCTGTGGACATTTCACAATGTTTGGAGACATTTCGGATTTTCAGAGCAGTGTGATCTGAACCTCCTACGACACACAGGAGAAGCCCTAAGAGAGTGCATTGTCTTGGCTTGATCATCTGTATTGTCTATATTGACCATACTTGAGAAACAGTGAAAGGCCCATAGGAAAGACCACTGATCATCCACAGAGAGAAGTCTGGAATTATGGGTAAGACTTGAATACTAGGCTGAAATGTATGAACTTCAGTCTATAGGTAAGATTGGCAAACTATAGCCAGTGTATCAAATTCAGAATAATCTAAGGATGGGTTTTTGTTGGGGAAGGTATGTGTACCTATTTGGTTCTGCAATGGAAGAGAATAGGAATTACCACAGAAACAGTGTAGGTCCTAGAGCTAAAAACTTTGGTTCTCAACCTGTGGGTCCTATAGCCTGCACACCAGGTGTTTTCATTATGATTCAGAATGGTAGAAAAATTACAATTATGAAGTAACAATGTAATCGTTTCATAAAACGATGGGGGGGGGGGGTTCACCACAACATGAGGAACTATGTTAATGGGTCTCAGCATTAGGAAGTTTGAGAACCAATAGTCTAAGTTCTCATCTGATGCTTAAGTTCAGGTAAGCAAGGCATCCTTAAGGGAAGTAGCTAAGGGCACTAAGATGACTGACAGTGTAAAACGATTCATCCAAATGTCAGACTACATAGCGGAAATGGGAAGCAACAGGAAGTGTTATTATATGCAATGGCTTCCGAGCCTTGGTGAGAGAGAGACCAAAGTATAAGTCAATGGTGAGTCTAGCTTATTCCTTGATGAAATAGCATCCCTATGAATAGAAATAGATCAGAAAATGGGAAATATTGAGCTCGCATTTGCATACAATAAACTTAAGGCAGTTGTGGATCTTCAAAGACGAAATACCCAGAGGAGTCATGTGGGTTTGGAATGAGGGACATGACGTCTACGAATCATCGTTTGCTAAATTACCTGAAAGTTTTCTGGGTCAGTGGTCAGATGTTTATGATATAGAAAGCATCAGTAAATACGGTCAGAGAGCATTGGGGCCATTATGCTGGAGATGAAGCCAACAGAGATCTCTGACAGAAACATTTGACCTGTTAAATGAGATAGCTTTCTGAAGGATGCCTGGTTACAGACACCAGATGTTGTCTGCTATGATATATTGCCATGGCTGATATTGGCATAGCAATAAATGACTTTAAATGTCAAGGCAAAGTTTCTTTCTAATCTACATATGTATACAATTGCTCATTTCCACCCCTTCAGGTGAATGCTGGGTAATGTCTCTCCTTGATCTTAGATAGCTGGTACCCTGTTGACTTTCCTTGCAGCCTTGATTGTCTTAAGTCAAATGTAGCTGCTGGAGATCTTAATTCGTGGCTTTTGGGACCATGCTTCAGCCTTCTGTGTGTATAAGGATACTTCAGAGGCACCCACAGACTTGCAAAGGATTTCACTCTCAGGTGAATACTCTGATGTTGCCAGGGAGGAAATTGTAACATTCCTTCTGAACAGGGGCTCACCAGCTTCCCTTTTCTCTTGGCCATGAAAAGTATGTAGCTCCAGCAAGCTTGTGAATACTGTGGTCTAGAAATAAGGCCTCCAGAAGATCCTAGAGTAACTGAAAACATTTACTCCCCATTCTATATCATAATGCTTTTGTTTGGAGATCTCAACTTGGAGGGAGCATCCCCGTGTGCCTTTGTCTGTAGAATGGGGAAGGCTGCTGTCAGCATAGCACTCCTCGTAGGACTGGTTTATGCTTCTTACCGTCTGTGCAAAGCCCAGGTTGGACATTACGCATTACAGAATTGAGAAGTAGAGTTCCAACGCTATGCTTTGGCAGAAAACTCAGCTTCGCCCAGTCCAAGTTCAATGTGTTCACTTGCAGGGAAGTGATTAAGCCCTGAAGAGAACCTGCCAGGCCTCTCTTCTCAGACTGAACGTTTTAATGGTGCAGGGTCACTAGATTTGTACCTTAATTGGGCTTGAGTCAGACCAGGGTAGGTTAAGGCATGGCTGATGTGGATTATTGAATTATAAAAGAGGAAATTAAATAATAATAGGAAGGCTATTTCCTTTCCAAATCCTTTCCAGTTATTCTTGCTGCTTTAAGGAGAAGGACCCAGCTAGTTTTTCATGTCTATATTACTCACTAAATGCCACTGTATAGCGAGAACAGACCAATCTTCCCTACTGTTTACTAAACCATGAGTCTATTTTGTTTTTCATAATGTATTTTTTTAGTTATATAGATGTATGATACAGTGTTTCTAGTTTTCAACAGTGATGGGAAAGCTTCATTTTTCAAACATAAGGACATTTAGGCAAGAATGTAAATCTGCTACAATATTAAATACAAACGGAGACGAATCTTAAGCCATGATGATGAGACTGGTCAAGGCCTTCAGCGCCACTGTCATTGTTATTCGTAAGAGGGTTTATTAAAGTGAGCCAGGACTATTCAGAAAAGAGCCATCGGAGCTCGCCTTGTGCGTCATCAGCCTCTAATTCATATATGTTTTAGTTATTACAACTCATAAATCATAGTTCTATTTGGCACTCACTCAAGAGAAGGCCATAAAAAACCAAAATTACACAAACAAACAAACAAAAAAAACTACAGAGTAGAATAAGGCAAAGTAAAACAAATATTGTAAACAAAAGGAGGTAAGAAAGGAGAGAAGATAAACCACATAACCTTTTAGTCAGATGGGAACTGCCTTTAGGTCTACTATACATGCTTACCACTGTAAACATCAATATAAAATAAGGTATGTATGGAAATGAAAACAATGCCCTGAAAAGAATTATATAAAGAGGAAGCTACTTTGTTCTAATATTAGCTCATTTAATTTTAGGGCTATCTCATGAAGGCAATAGAAAGGAAATTTGTCAGCTTAAAATGAATATATATTAACCAACGGGCAAAATGTTTATGTTAAAATCATATCCCTACAAGAAACCTCTTAAATATATTTCATTATTTAATTTTAGTTATCATGGGATCAGCTGTAGAAGTGGGCTCAGTAGCTGCCAGTTCAAATGTCTCCAGATTATCAGCCTAAAAAAGGAAATATGGAGGCTGCCTTTTCAAATTCCTCCTTAAAAGCATGGCATTTCTTTTATAAGATTAGGGCTTGGTGTATAATTTAACTGGTACGAATTCTGAGAGATAAGGATTAGTCATCGGAGCTTAACCAGCTAGTTATTAAGGAATTTCCCAAGATTCTTAAATATATTTATGTAGGGTTATTTTTTTTCAGGAATATGACAGGCAAAAATTCTTCTCAAAAGATGAAGAAAATATTAGCATGCATACACTTGACCAGTTATTACCACACTATCTGTTTAGTAACGTCAAACTATACTGATATAGATACATATAAACTGTGAGTGCACGCACACTCTTAGTGACAAAGTCCATAGGAATGGTTAATCATTGAGATTGAAACATTTTCCCACTATGGAAATCCAATACAGTATCGCCAAGTCTCCCTGGCGTAGGGTGTGGAGCCCTCGGGATATTCAGTGTAAGAAGGGCAGCAATGGCCTATCTGGTCTTCAATTGCTCAAACCACAAATAATTACAGACCATCAATAGGTAGCACCTATTTTTCACAACAGATGTAAAGACTAATGCACACTGAAGTTCAACCTTTTAGGATCCACCCAGCTATATAAACTATGCTCGGAGGTATAACAGAAGTCATGGCGAAAAGAGACAAATGAGACCACGCTGTGTCTGAGGATTCAAGGAAATCCTCAGCAGGTAAAAGAAGGGAGCTATGGCCCAGTCTGCATTTTCTCATGAAAACCCAAGGTCTGCAAACAGCCAAATCTACTTACTTTTTTCCTTCTCAATAAAGCTTGCATTTTACTTAAATTAAACCAATTAACAGCAGTCTTATAATAAAATGTTTTAAAGAAAAACAATAACATTTGTTTTGGGCTAAGAGGTATTTTTAATTAAAAAAAAATGATATCAAAGGATGCTCTGTAATAGCAGGGCGATGGAAGAAATTGTTGTGAGGTAGGGTGGACCTTCGTCTTCCTATCTGGCCACACAGTCACACGCAGTCAGACTGTGAGTCAGGCCAGATCTGGTTACCAAGCAGTTTGCAGCTCTGTTGCTTAGTAACTTGAGTCTGTGGACCATCCTTCCCAGCTGGCTCTTTGGGAACCAGGGAACCAAACCCTAATAGATTTCTGACTTGATCTTTCTCCCCAGACCTTAAGCTTTTTATGCATTTTTCTCTGAATCATTCAAAATAAAAGTTATTCTGATTGGCGTTGGGTTTAAGCTGCTGTTATTTAAAAACCACTGTGAATCAGAAGGCCCTCCATCGATCCTGGCATCCTTCTTTACTTCTGGCTACACACATTTGTTTTTTTGTTTGGGATATTTTTTTTTCTTCCAGAAATAAAAGATGACAACTTTCCTACAAAGCACATCTATAACAAATAAAGTCAGACACCTTTATATTAACTCACTACCATTCTATAAAATCTTTACCTCTGTAATAGTCTCAGTAGACATGTAGGGAAAGGAAAGAAATGTGAATGGAATTTGACAGTCTGAAGAGTGGTAATGGCAGGAGAAGAAAATGGTGAAGATGCAGGGAGACCTGGGTTCAGCCTGTTTCCCATGCGACTTCATTGGTGTTCGCCACTGCGTGAGTGTAGCTTTGTGATATCTGCCTATGCCTCAGCGTCTAAGGTGAGTGCACAAGCCATAGCAAAAGTGTGAGGGTCAAAAACTACCTTGAAATGAATTTCTGGGATAGAACTCAGGGCACCATGTCTGTACATAGCCACTAGCCCTTGGACTTGCTCTTAATATCTTAACATGTAGTTATCAATTTATAGATTTTAGTGATTTTATAGATTTTTTTTTTAACCTTGTAAATATCAAGTATCTTTGCAGCCATAAGACTTCTGAATTAGGGAGACTATTACGACCAAGGTCATCAGGTGGCCAGCAAGCCTGGAAATGCTAAGCTCCCATTATACTAAGTCAGCCATGGCTTTAAAAACATGCATTTCTTCTCAAAAGTAAAGCAATTTGTAAAATCCTACTTCTGTTTCCCCAATGATGGATTAACTTCGTCCTGAGGCAGCTACTATAGGAAAAAATATGGATAGCCTTTCACCTAAGAAAAAAATTTACAAAGTGTCAACATTCTTCTAGTCACCTGAAGTCCCAGGAACTAAACTTTTTTTTTTTATTTGCAAAGAAAAAAATTAGAAAATTAAACCTATAATTTACATTATTCAAATGATCTTTTGAGGTTTGACTTTTGAAAAAAATGTCTCCTCATTCATTCAGCCTTTCCTCTGTGTTTTCAAGCCCATGCTTTGGTTGGAGAGTGTGCTCACCATGAGCTGCAACAGCTTCAGCTGGTAAAAACAGGCTTCGCCATTAGGATAAATAGTTACGGTCACAGGAAGTACATAGGAGTCATAAGAGCTGGGTCCATCGGTCCTTATTTTCTCTCTCAATAAATAATTGTCACCTTTTGATTTTTGTAATGCAGCAAATATTCTGGACCACTTACTGTGTTCTACAAGAGAAGTGTCCTTCTGAAGTCTTCCGGTTTTAATGAAAGCTAACAACAGCTTTCATGTTCACTTCAAAAGCTAAAGACACTAAGAAAACAGCAGGGTCACAGCTGACGTCTGAGATGTCTGCCGCTTCAAACATGGTCACTTGAAACATGGCCAAGGTGTTTAATATGTTCCCTCTATGGTTTTTCCTTAGACATCCCAGACTAGTATCGCTCTTCACCTGAAGTCCTCACACAAGCTCCTACGTGCAAGGAGAGCAACCATAATGCTAGTCTCTCGATATGTTGGGGGCTGAGAGATAGGGAGAAGAGAGCAGGAGCCTGCGAGCTAAACACAAAAGGTAGAAAAAGAAAGAGTCCACAGTCTTCAAAAATAGTAATAGCTTTCAAAACCCTACTTATGTGTGTTCAGCCTCTACACTCTAAAGGAAACGGCATTTCCTTTAGCGGTGACAATTTCTTCCCTCTCTTGTGAATTGAATAGAATAGAATTCATAGTATCTATCTCACTCTAGGAACAAGTTCAGTTGCTGAAGGAAGAAGGATGACCGAGGAGTAAGTAGTCACGTTTAATCATGAGGAATTATATACCTAATGAAGAAACTATATGAATAAATAAGTATGCCTGTGTCATCTCCTCCTTACAAAGCTTCAGTGGTTGACAAAAGCCTCTGAAAGAGGCACGGCAATGAGTCAAACCCTAATGCTAATGTGCTTTATTATTTCAAGCTGTTGTAAGTATTTCTTCCTTTGAACATGTTTTAATTAAAGACACATGTGCATACACGGAGCTTATGAAGGTAAGGCCTTTGCTCTCATGTCACTGCTGTGCACTCTATAACATCTCCTCTCACTTGGTGTGTGTGTGTGTGTGTGTGTGTGTGTGTGTGTATGTAATGCACCATCTAGGCCTCAACTGGGAAGGAAAATCTCCATTGCATTATTCGTCTTAGAAAGTCTTGGAAGGAGTTACAGAGACAAAATTTGGAGCTGTGACGAAAGGATGGATCATCTAGTGATTGCCATATCCAGGGATCCATCCCATAATCAGCTTCCAAACGTTGACACCATTGCATACACTAGCAAGATTTTGCTGAAAGGACCCAGATATAGCTGTCTCTTGTGAGACTATGCCGGAGCCTAGCCAACACAGAAGTGGATGCTCACAGTCAGCTATTGGATGGATCACAGGGCCCCCAATGGAGGAGCTAGAGAAGTACCCAAGGAGCTAAAGGTAACTTCAACCCTATAGGTGGAACAACATTATGAACTAACCAGTACCCCGGAGCTCTTGACTCTAGCTGCATATGTATCAAAAGATGGCCTAGTCGGCCATCACTGGAAAGAGAGGCCCATTGGACTTGCAAACTTTATATGCCCCAGTACAGGGGAACGCCAGGGCCAAAAGGGGGAAGTGGGTGGGTAGGGGAGTCGGGGGTGGGTGGGTATGGGGGACTTTTGGGATAGCATTGGAAATGTAAGAATACCTAATAAAATTTTTTTTAAAAAAAAGAAAGTCTTTACTTAGTTTTTGACATATATAAATTTAAGAAACAGCTTTTGAGAGCTACATACACAGGGGATTCTGGGTGTTGTCCCTAGCACTGTGAGGTAGGGAGACCATAAGCAAATACTGACGAAGTGATGACATTTGAAAACTCTCAGTGGTGGATATTTGGGGTTATACTGCATGCAGAGGAAAACGTCCTAACTTAAAAGTGGGCATAATTACTTTAAACACCATCTGAACAGAATGAGAAATGAGCAGGATGTGGCCGGACAAGCCTTGAACCCTAACTCAGGGGGTTAGAATCAGAAAGATTGAAAGTTGTAGAGCAAACTGGGCTGGGTAGTGAGCTCTAGGCCACACTTGGTTACATAGCATGACTCTGTCCCAAAAAGAAAAAGCAAAACAAAACAAACCCCACAGAAATTGAAAAAGAAAGAGCCGGGTTTTGTAACTTAATCATGACAGAACACTGAGTTTTAAGGTCCCCAGTACAGGAATCAGCAGTTCTTTTCCTTCACGGACCCTACTTGGGCCTAACATAAGGGAAATGTGCTAAAACTAAGTGAGAAAAAAACCCAAAACTATGAAAACAATTTCCTGACTGGTTACTCTGAAATAAACTGACACTCGGTGTTTGGTTGTCTTTATCAGGAATTCCATAGACGTGGCATTCCTGATGATGTCATGGGAAACTCCCTACTAAGATGAAATCAGAATCCTAGGTACAGTCAGGGAACGGAATATGGTATATGTTAAGTTCAATCTGCAAAACAGTGGAGGCAAGCATGGATGTGTGAAAGTTGTAGCCCTCACACACAGGCAGTCCAGGAAATTGCCGCTGATGTTTCGAGAAACGATTATTACCAGCAATTGTTGAGAGAGTGGGAAAAGTAAACTGCTACAGAAATCTAAATAGGCCAAGATTACTCTTGGTTGGGAAGTTCTCAGAGAGCAAAGACTTAAGAGATGTGTGAAAGGGGAGACCTTCTAAAGAAAGGATTCCCCCCGCCCCCAGCAATACTCCTCTTCTTCGTCTCTTCTCCCATGGTTTAAAAAGTAAATTACTCTTATACCTTTAAAATATAAATTACTCTCACTCACTAAATATTAAGACAAATTTAATTCACTCTATTGACAAACAAGTGACAAGTTAGCCATCTAGAAATATAAACATCATCCTAAATGTGCATGCAGACCAAAGCTATGAGTAGGATTTCGTACATGAAAATAAAAATAATAGTAACCATGCTTACTAAGCATCTGTCCCCATGAAATGCACTCTAATTTACACATAATTATCATGGAGAAAACCAGAACTCTGGGGCTATGCCTGGGAGATTGGGAAGCAGGGAGATCAAAGTAGATGTTAAGCAAGTTATCAAAAATTCAACTGCAAGGATCCTTTCGCAGTCTGGTTTCTAACAGCTTAGCTGCTGTCTGTTTAAGTCCCATAGTCCCCGGGCCTTTGGTCAACTGCATAAGCTGCATTTTAAATGGACAGGAAAAGCAAATGAAGTTTCAGAATGAAGATGTGCTTGGTAAACACAGGAAACAGGTAGATGAAATACCCTGGCTCTCTGGTGGGTTAATCAATGGCCCTTGTGTTGAATATAGAAGGTAAAAAAAGAAAAAAAAAGAAGAAAATAAAAAAAAAACGAACAACAAACATTCAAGCTGAAGGCATCCTACACTGATGATTGACAGGTATAAGGAAGGTCTACTGTGGGAGACTGGTTCTAATGTTTTGATTCAGTGGGGAATCTGTGTGTCCAAATGTTAAAGGTCCTTGTCCCCAATTAGATTTTAATTGATCAATAAAGATGTCAGTGGCCAATGACTGGGCAAAGGGAGACAGGGTGAGACCCTTAGAGCTGGGCAGGCTAGGACACAGGGGGAGAGGAGGTTCTGCAGGAAGTGGTAGGAGATAGATGGATATAAGAGCTGCAGGAAACAGAGCCAAGCATCCCTGGGAGATTTCACTGGCCACTTCCTCATTGGGCCTGGGGTAGCAGCGGGAGGTTTAGGAGTGCACAGTCTTAGATTTAGCCCAGGCATTTTAAAATTAACTGGTGTGTGTGTGTGTGTGTGTGTGTGTGTGTGTGTGTACGCTCCATTCATGGCTGGGTGGCTGGAAGCTCGAGACCAGCCCAGGAACATAAAGCAATGTAGACCAAACTCACTGCTAAAGTCTACTTCTGGTCAAGTTCTCTTCACTCAAAAAACCTAACAAAAGTATTGTTTTGATATGATCCTTACTTCAGAGGTTTACAAGAGCCCCAAAATTAGATGTGGGTGCAGAGCTGAGTTCTAGAGCAAACAAGCCTCCGTGCTCTGTGTGCTTCTGGACTAGCCTTGTAAGCACTCACCCCTGCCATCCTTCATGTTCTTTATCCTTACTCAGCAATGGTTGACAACCTTGAGAAATCTGTCTTGAACAAGAGAACCACAAGATGGTAGGATCCCATGCCCCTTAATCACTTTAAAGCAACCTGCCCTCTACCAGAATCAAAAATGCTGAAGTGAGTAAATGCTACACACTGAGTCAATGCACTGAGACTGGGAGGAGGTTTTATAGAGCAGCAAGCTCTACAACAGAAACACATGCCTTCCAACCATATTTTTTTTCAATTACAATGTAAATTACTTAGAACCAAGAAATAACACTTGTTCAACTTCATAACCATTACACATAAGATATAAACATCCAAGTTAAGTGCATACTGTTTATACATGCATTAAGTGGACAGGATACCACCAGTAGGGGCCAACATTCTGAGGCAGGACCATACAAAGCATTTGAGTAGGAAGTCTGACTACAGTTAGATACCCATTACATTTGTGTGTGTGCATGCGGTACACTCTGTGTTATACCCTTAAAATGCTGTAGAGTATACTTAAACAACACAGGCTCATAAATAAAACTATGAATGAATAATTGAAAAGAAATCCTGCCTTGTGCTTAGTGCAAAGCCTGAAGCTCAGATGACATGGTTGTCTTCAGATACCTGTGGCATGGCTGAAAGCCTTGGACTCACTGAAACACAAGGAAAACATTGAGGTGCTATTTCCATCTCCCAGAGGTTCCTGAGGGAAACTCTTTCCTCTTAAGTTAATTAAGGATCAATAGCATCTATATCTTTTCCATTTCCCTGGCTTTTTTTAAATGCCACCTGATCTGGCTGAGAGCGGATAGGCCAGAAAGGAATACTAGTAGAAACCATGTGCTTGGAGGCTTTCCAGACGGCACCAGAAAAGGAAGTGCGGTGGATTTCAGAAGAAAGCCTGTTTTCATGAGATTTCCTGCCTTCAATATACCCAACATGTCCAAAAAGCTCCAATAACCTTCAGATGAACTCTAGGCTGCTTCACATAGTCTGAGATCAAGTAGTGAGTGAAGCCTACCCTGTCAGCAATGCAGACAATCTTAGGGAATATAATTCTAAAGCACACAGAGGCTACCCAAAGGCTGGTCCTGTTTCTATGAGACCTTTAACTGGCTTTCCTGCCTGGTCCTTAGTGCATGGTCTTGAGCCAACCCCTTCCTTCCCAGCATCATACACTGTTTGCCCTGCCTCTCTCTCATCCACTGCTTACTGTTGACAAATTATCCAACGACATCTTCCTCAGAGGAACACTCATTGTTTTCCAGATCCAAAATAAATAAATAAATAAATAAATAAATAACACTGAAAAATCCAACATTTGCCTTATCCCTTGTATGACTACTAGGTGCAATGGAACTGAGTCTTTGCCATCTAGTTAAAAAATCTAGAAGACAACAGGTTCCCCTACTTAGTCAGCCGTGTAGCTATTGAAAATGAGCACTCTGGGGTTGGCTGTGTCTTTGAGTGTGACATGCCTTTTATCTGTGCTGTCACTGACTCTCTGAGTACGAGCTTGCCACTCAGATCAGGCTCCCCTTGTGACTGCGTCCTTCCTGGCATCATCTTTCTGTTTTGCTTTGTTTTTATTTTATTTTTTTTTCAACTCAGACCCACTGGCTAAGTTAAGCAAACTCTGTAGAAATTATAGAGTTAGTTCCCCATCTCACACACTTCCTCACTTTTTGTTATGTAAAGTATGTCATATTTTACATTCATTTTTATCCAAATGTAGACATAGTGCGTGTATAATGCCTTGGAGTGGCTAAAGTTAACTAGCCCTGTACCACAGACCTCAGAACAGGAACCTGCAGACACAAGGCTTAAACTGCCTATTCTTAGGCAGAAACTCCACGGAAGGCGCCCAAAGGCTTCAGTTCGATATTTGATATTTTCAAGAGCAAGAAAATACTGAAAGTCCTCCAGAAAAAAACAAAACAAAACAAAACAAAACATGGAAGCAAGTGCATAAAATAACCTCACCCATTATAAAGATGATAAAATATTCCTGAAGAAAATATAAGTACAAAACATTCAAAGCATTCAAATTCAAGAAAAACAAGATCAGAGTAACAAGGGGTTGCCCATCACTTCCTGCAGGCTTCCTAATCCCTTTTCTCTTCCCTGAAAAGGCACGATGAAAATTATCAACACAATAAAGCTGGAGGCAGTTTGGGGGTGGGGGGGACTCATCTGTACACACTACTGTGAGCATCCCTGTTTGCACTCAGGAGACAGCTAAGTGTGAGGACCCTCCCCTCTGTTCTGGTCCAGTTAGGAGAACCTGGTAGGGACATTAGCATAAGAAATCAAAGAAACGCCACTACTTAGGCATGGGAGCAAACATACATTCCTTTTGGACATCTGGAATCCAATTTTCTTGTAGGAACTTGCAATACTGAGCTCTTAGAACCACCCACCTCAACCACTCCTATTACCTATCTCCAGGATTCCTGCCCTGACTTGGGCATCGGTGGGACATACTATGGAGGTAGATTACTTCCGATAAATCACAGGAGTGGAATAGTGATCTTCCTCCCCACCCCCAAGGCTGCAGGAGGAGCAAAAAATCACTGAACCATACGGTATGGCTAACATTTCAGGGGTCGGTGCAGACCTTACCATGTATGTGCCACTGTGAAGCGGCGCTGTTTGGGGATGTTGCTACTCAGAAGCATCCTGCGCAGGAGCCTGGGGGAATTCCTGGGAGAAATCACCGGGGAGAGCTTGGGAGAAACGGATTTCCTCGCTGTCTTTGACTTTTCGTGCTGCAACAGGTTTTCCCGCAGGGATTTCACAAGATCCTCATTGAGCCAAGGGTTTGGAACATGCGGATTATCCACTTCAGGGACTGTAAGGGTGTCCGGGCTTGTCGTCTGCTGAGCCATTTTCCTGGTCAACTTTGTACAGTTGGCCACAATCCAGGGCAACGTGGTTGCCTGGCCTGTTTCCAGTGAGTCCCTTGATCCGGAGTCTGAGGAATGTCCAGGGAAACAGGTCGGATCCAGCTGCTGTTAGTTCATTCCGCCCCTGCCTCAGTCTCTCGGTGCAGGCTGCTGGGTGTAGACCAGGCGAGCACACTCCCCCGCCGAAGCCTGTTCAACGTCACCCTCCTCCCCCAGCCCCAGCCAAAGATCACTTGACGAGCTGAGCTCGGGAGGCTCGGGAACATGGAGGGAAGCCACCACGCTAGCTCGGCTTTTGTCAGCCTGCAGAGCAGCCGGTTAAACTATTGGAACTAATGCGGCGCAGCTGCTCCAGTGACTCCTGCTTATGTACATAAAAAGTCCTGGGGGGAGGGCTTAACCATCAGATGCCTGCTACTCCTCTGTTTGGCCTGCCTTTCCATTTGCTTATTCCTGAATGTAAAGGAAAGAAAAACTTGGAACTTGACCTTCCTCTCAGGCAGGCAGGGGCTATTTATCTCCCTATGGTCTACATTCATAAAAGAAAATTACTAGTGCTTTAGTTTTTTTTTTTTTCTTTCTTTCTTTCTTTCTTTCTTTCTTTCTTCCTTTCCTTCCTTCCTTCCTTTTCTTTCTTAATTCTTTTTCTTTTCCTTTAATAAGGGACGAATAAATACCCAGTAGCTAGACAAGAAGGAATGGTTCCCTGCTTCTGAATTCAGTCTGATATATCCTATGAGACAAATCATAAGCGAATACTCCCCCCTCCAGAGACAAACCAAAGGTTTCAAAACGTTACACAGGAAGGACGTGAACAGAGACTGTTGGGTTTTACAACCTTGTTAATTATGGTTCTTTCAAAGCACCAAGCAACACTATTCAGACCCACAAACTTGTTTGTAATCTCTTTGTAGTTAAACTTGCCTCCTCCTGCAAGGAACTGGTTATTTTCACAGAAATAGTTTTAAAAAAAGAAAAGAAAAAAGTAAAGTTTCAATTGTTATATGTATGTTATGTTTAATTGATGTATTCAGCCACGAGAGGGTAAAATAAATCAAGCCTTTCATAATTTCTTTTAAAAGAATATTTCTATTTGTGGAAAATATAGCTTTAATAAACTTATTTAGAGAAGGTTTAAAATAAAGAAAAGAAAGTATTTTCTTACCAGAAGGGAGTAAATTAAAATGAAGAAAATGTTAATACAAGGAAGCAAGCAATAAAACCTGATTATCTATCTGTGTTGTGTGGCTCCTGGAATGGTGGGAAAGAGCAGGAGTCTGGCACAGGGCTATCTCTAGCACCCTGGTGACTTTTGGGGGATCTTAGATTATTTTACACTTGAAAAAACAATACCTCTTTGAAGAGCTACAAAATACCTCCAGCCCCCTCCCCCCAAATGGAGGGTTAAATAATTAGATACAATGTTTGGGAATGGGGGGCTGTGAGGCGGTCTGAAACAGTTCTATAGTCTCTGTTAACTGTACATTTACAGTTACATACTTCTCCCCAGCCTTGTTGCCCCTTAAAAGTAAAGTCTTTGACTTTCAAATGTTATAGATATGGAAAAGATGCTCTGAAGTAAGTTCTGTTCAGCAAAACCTAAGATCAGCTATTCCACCCATCTCTCCTGATAGTATACCTGTAACAATTCACTAGGACACACATTTAATTTGAATACTTCATCCAAAGATTGAAATTTGAAGAATTAAGTTTTGTTTTGTTATTTTTTTACTTAATTCACCCCTAGAAACACTGCTATCAGTATAAAAGGTTTTCACAATCTGCAACATTAAATGACAACATTTCTCAGTGAAATAAAAAACATATCTATGCACATTAATTCTACTTACATGTGCTGCAGGTGACTAATTATTTTGAAAGTATACATACACACATATGTGTATATATATATATATGTGTGTGTATAACTATATACATATATATATAATTATTTATATAAAGTAAGATGGGAAGCAAAAAAACTACATCTAGAGTTATATAAAATGACTGTATAGCTGTACAGTGCTTGCCTTCAAGAAATTTACTTAAATTTAAATTAAAAAAAAAAAAAGCAATGCTTAGAAAACTACACCAGAACACTCAGAAAACCATCTCATCAGATACAGAAAAATATGCTGAGAATCATGTGCATGTGTGATGAAGAAAACCCTAAAGACAAAAAAGTATGAGGTCCAAAAGTTAATATAAAATCCATTATGGTCCATAACATACTAGCTGGCCCTAAACCTGTACACACACTGTGTGCATATGAATGAAGGATAGCTTGACTTGCCCTCAGGGAGTTTAATTTTAAGGACAGATAGCAAGGGCAACACATTTTACAGAAAAAGGACTAGACAAAATACTAGGGCCAGGAGATATTTAAAGTCTAGTTCTAAGTAGACAGTTTGAGCTGAGTGACCAAATGAAGACCTATTACCAGCAATCATGGGCTTTGTTGGCAAAATCACTATGTTGAGGCACACCTAGATCCTGGTTCTTGCTTTCAGTGACCCCAAATGAGGCTGTTAAGAAAAGTAAATTATTTGAACTGTGGTCTTCTCCTAAATGGCCCTTTATGACCATGCTCATAAGGACAGGGCTCACTGTTGAGTATCACAATTTAGCTAAACTGGAAGAGAAATTGCCTATTGGGACCTCACCAAGACTTGTGGTTAGACATGGACCAAGCCTGGGGAAGGTTGTTGGCCAATCTCCACTGCCCTGGAGCACCGTGGGTTTGGTTCTTGGGTAGCTGCAGGACTGAGGGCATCTTCAAAGATCGTCAGAGCAATTGCTGTCCTTAGGTGCACCTGCGAGTCACCCCTACTCCTTCGAATTCTCCAAACGATGCACTATATGCTATTTTCTAGAAATAAAAACTTAATTATGTTTTGAGAATTCTCTGCTACTCCCTTGGATCTACTAGGAAAACCCCACTGTGTGGTGAAACCGCACTTAAAAATCACTGCCTTAGGAAAAGCAAATTGTTTACTGAGTGGCATTTGGACAAAATGGTGATGTTCTGCATAATAACAACGTTGGGGGCAGAGAGCGCTCTTCCAACAAGAGCACTCGGCAACTTACCTTTTACATGGAATTTCTTAAAAATTAGCTCCAGGGAACTTGTCTGAAAATACTATACTCACTGTAAGAGCCAAGCAAGGCCTCAGATTTCAGCAAGTGGAAATTTGAGCATAGGGTGAAATCTTTAAATGACATCACTAGCACCATGCTTGGAACAGCAGATAGCATTTATCTTTCCTAGTCACCTCTTGGTAAATCTTCAAAAAAAATATTCTATATATATAGGATACTTTCCAAAGCACTCCAAAATATGTTGCTTCATTAATTATTCACAAACTGTTACACAAAGAAGACACGATTGATGAAGGTTCTGGGACTTATTAAACGTGCCTGTCTGTATTCAGGTGAGTGCTGGGTTTGCCACAGTTGAAAGGAAACAATGATGTGGCCCATTCAAAAGAATGGACAAATTAAAATGATTTATACTTGACTAAATAGCATTGTTTGCTTCTCCCCAGTTTGTTTTAATTAGGTAAATATGCATTGAAGTGAGACTGCATTCAAATTGCCCACGGGATGTGCTCAGTGGAAATAGCCAGAATGGGTGAGGCTATGCTGAATAATAGTTGAGAGGGTGTGGGCTCTGTTTGCAATGGAAAAGCCTGATTTGAACCCTAGCTTCTGTGTTTTCTCTATTAGTTTGGTGACTTAGTCCTTTATTTGGAAAATAGGGTAGCAACCACGTCTACATAAAAACCTTTGCAGAAAAATACAGCAAGGATCCTGGGGAGGAAAGATGGCCTGGCTGGTAAAGTGCTGGCCACACAAGTGTGAGGACCTATGTTCAGATGTACAGCACTCACATGAAAACAAAAAGTAAATAAATGTCAAGTATGGCAGTGTGCACAGGCAATCCTAACGCTGCGGAGGGAGAGACAGAGGAGCCCCTTGTGCTCACTGGCCTGCTACTCTTGCTGAGCCAGAGTGCTCTAGGTTAAAGTTCAATGAGAGACCCTGATTCAAAAAATAAAGTGGAGAAAGATATAGGAACACAACAAATATCAATCTGCAGCATCCATACAAGCACACACACACATGAACACACACACACATGCACAGGAACCCAGGCATAACACACACACACACACATGCACACACACATGCACACACACATACATATACACATGAACACACACACATACAGGAACCCAGGCATATAACACACACACAGGCATATACCATGCACACATGTACAAACATGCATACACAGATGAACACACACACACACACACACAGTAAGGAAGTACTTAGTACAGAATGAGCATCCTATAAGTAGTCCATATAACCAAAATTTATATTTAGTAGATATCAGTTACGTGCCTAGAATTTTGCATTTTATTTTACTTAATTCTTACAGCCATCCTAGAGGTCCACTATTGTATGGCTAGGACCATGGGGCCAAAGGCCATTATCATTCAGCAGTGATATACTCGGGATTTAAATCTGTGCCTATGATGTAGTCTCTTATTTCGACTTTATACCACACTGTGTTGAAAAGAAAGCTGATCTGATATTTAAATTAATTATGACTGCTACTAGGGAACATCATGGGCCCCTAAGTGCCCCGAATTCTTGTTCTAGTTAACAGCAAATCTAACCTTGGCTGCACTCAGAACATACTCTGTGACAACCTGTGGCTCCTGCCAAGTCAGGGAGTTCTTGTGGAGGCAGGGCAGCTTGAGGTAGAATTCCTGAGTGTTTTTTTTTTTTCCATCTCTATATCTATACTCCTTTAATGTGATGCCATTTTAATTAAAGCCCATAGCAGTTTTCCACTTTGCCAAACGCCATCTTAAACTTTCACCACAAATTTACTACATTCAGAGTTCATGTCACTACAAATTACTATGACACAATTATAATGTCCCTTTCTCTAAAAGCACAGCAGGATACTGTGGAGTGGAACTGTTAAACGTGCTCATCATCTAGGCTAGCTGGCAGAGATCTCTTCCTTCCTTCCTTCCTTCCTTCCTTCCTTCCTTCCTTCCTTCCTTCCTTCCTTCCTTCCTTCCTTGTGTATTTTATTTTGAGACCAGAAGAGGACATCGGACCTCTAGGAACAGGAGTTGCAGGCAATTGTTAGGTGTCATGTGCGTGCTGGGAATGAGCCCAGGCTCTCCAGAAGGGCAGCTAGTGCTCATCACAGCTCAGCTGAGCCGAGCCTCTAACCTAAGTACCTTTCTCTCTGTCTCTCTCTCTCTCTCTCTCTCTCTCTCTCTCTCTCTCTCTCTCTCTCTCTCTCTCTCTCTCTGACAGTTTCAGACTATACAGAACGAACTATGAGTCTACTCACCTAACACCTTCTGTCGCCCCATTCCTTTCCCTCTGAAACTTTTATTTTTCCCAGCTATTTCCCCAGTGGCTTCACCATAATGACACTAAAAATATCTATCTAAAAACGAATGATATCTACAATCCTACCAATGAAGAAAGTAAATGTGAAACATCAAATTCATAATCAGAACGATTAGTTTAACAGGATAAAAAGAATGGAGAAAGGCTAAACAGTTAGAGAACTATGAATATGAAGCAGTACTTGAGCTAAAAGTTAAAACATTGCACATGGAAAGGCTAGCAACAGCCTGGACAAAGAAAGTGGCTTAAGGAGGGAAAGAGGTTAGGTTTTTAGACTCTACTAAATTTAAAAAGAAGGAAGGAAGGAAGGAAGGAAGGAAGGAAGGAAGGAAGGAAGGAAGGAAGGAAGGAAGGAAGGAAGGAAGGAAAGGGAAAAGAGAAAAGAGAAAAGAGAAGAAAAGGAAAGAACTTGGTGGTTGGGTAGGTAACATGTGGTGAGGTTTAAACGTGGCTAATCTGATAGCAACCACTTTGTAATTTGGAAAATGATAATTTTGAAGTCCGTTCCTGTCCAGTGTAAATTTATGAAGTAGAAAGCAGCTAATGAGGCACTAACTGTTCAGATTTGCGCATTGGCTTTATCTGAGCACACAATGAAATAATGAAGTCGAATTGATTGGATATTTCGTAGTATAATCAATTATACATACCACTAATTAGGGCCCACCTAGTTAATCATCAGAGATCTGCTACCATTTTTAGGGTATTTACAAGTGGTTGATCAAGATGAATGCATGTGTTCACTTACATTAGAGTTACATTTTTGCTATACAGTGCAGTCCTGGTTCATTTTAATGAAATGATCAAGCCAGTTGAATGTTCCCAGATTAATCTAAGTGTTAGATAAGTGTCACCTTGTTTAAAAGTTAACATTGTATAGAACACTGTCTCAACAACATTAAAGTGGCATGATTCATGATTCCTGCATGTCTGAGGGAAAAACATCAATATAATTTAAATTAGTGTTGCTTCCTTTCCTCCTGAAACATCTACTTAAATAAGACTTTGAGGAATAACCACTCCTAGTTGCAAAACAAACTCCAGAATGACCCTTCTAAATACTACTTAGACATGAAAAATAATGCTGGGTTTTGATGGTCCGGAAACCTATAACATTATCACATTTTATGATATCTGAGTTTTTACTCCCACAGTGGAAGGAATAATCAAGCCTTTTAACTTCAACTGGCAGATCTCAATGGTTCAATATCCTATATCAAACATCTAATATCTGAAGAGTATCCACCCTAGCCCACTGAATCACTGAAGAGGCCACGAGGCAGAAGTGCAAGAAGCATGAGTACACATCAGCATGACCCTTCATCACTCAGTTTGGCCATCATCAGCACTCCAAGGAAGCAGACACTATGACTTATGTTCTGAGGTTAATAAAGCTAGTTATAAAAGAAAAGTTATATTTCTTCCTCAAGGTCACGCACATCAAAACATCACAAAGTATCTTAGAGTCAAACCTAAGAGATCTACAAACTCCCCCTAATGGTTCCTTGTATCACAACATAGAAACTCTGGAGTCCACCTTTAGAATCTTTGTCCTTAATGACAATGCATAAGAACAAGGAAATATTTATTGTCTTTCCTCATATCCATATATTACAGATCATTATGAAAATGAGCACAATCTATTGTGTACCCTAAACTCAGAGGAATAGAATACAATCATACTGAAATCCACTGAAAATCCCAACACCAATAAGCCCATTTTCTCATCTCTCCATCTCTGTTCACCCAACACACATCACATTACCAAGGAAATAGTTCTTAGGATCTTTTTAAAAGTTAGTGTAATATAATTTGTAAACTTCTCATGATCTACAGATAACATTTACCATAATCATTCTTCTTTTTGTGTCTGGTTCTTAAGAGATAAAATATTTCAATACAAATATCTATAGTAAGTGACATATAATTGCAGTTGGAATTATTCAACATATGCAAATAATAATCTTTGAAAGAGGGTCCATTTAAAGGATAGCAATTTTATACTTAACTATAGGGAGTCATCTGGAATCTATTGTGTAGAGGGGACACTGACATAAGGCACTGTAAAAGCAGGGAATTATTCCCAATCCCACAAGCTAATTCACGGTGAACACCAACCCGTCATTTAATCTCTCTCAGCCTACATATGCCAGTCTAAGGTCCTACTATTTTACTTAGATTTTAAAACCTCAAAAAGAGACAGTTTAGCCTGGTGTGGTGGCACACACCTTTAGTCCTAGCACTCATGAAGCAGAGGCAGGTGGATCTGTGAGTTTGAGGCCAGTCTAGTCTGTAAGATGAGTTCCAGGACAGGGGAACCCAGAGAAAGCCTCTCTCAAAAACAAAAACAAAAACAAACAAACCAAACACAGCATAGTGTTCAGTGTATGCATTCAATGAGTAAACTTGTGTGACTTGTGGATTACATCTCAATAGAGCTATCTTTTATGAGGAATTATTTATTTATGTATATGAGTACACTGTGGCTGTCTTCAGACACACCAGAAGAGGGCATAGGATCACATTATAGAAGGTTGTAGGCCTTCTATCTCCTCCTTTGAGTATATTGATGAAATGGGAAAAGACTACATCTATGCTGTAGTGCCTTTACTAGAGGATTGGATAGGGACCTTGTACACAGACAGACAGCTAGCACAGTGGTACAACACATGCCACTTGGTTTTTATGGATTTGGCTGTGAGGATTCTCTGAATCACAATGTGTGGCCTAATGTGTTTGCGACATCTCCCCATGTAATCCAGGCAGTTCTGAGAGCTCTGGAGGGCCTGAGGGTTGCTATTGGACCAGGCAGAATGTTGTAGTAATACTTACAGGGTCTGTGTCACCCAGCTCACAAAGTCAGAGATGTGTATTGGAAAATTTACAACTCCATCCACATTGGCTCCCAGAATGCTCTCCTATCATATTACCCACGAATCTACAATGATGATAAGGACACCTATATTCGTTACGATCTTGACTATATCTTGTAACTTGTGTCTACTACAGCTTGTTACACACCTTAAACTTGCTTCAATCTGATGCTATAAACTTGTAAAGCATTTCCGATCAGTGTAGAACTGGTCATAGTGGAGGGGTTAGAAATCCAGAAGCATGATCTTTAAATAACTTTTGTTTTTTGATGTTAAACAGTAAGTGCCAGTAGTGACCAAGGACAGTGACTGTACACTCTATATTGGAGGGATATCATTTTTTATTCATCATTCTGAAGATTTAGAATTCATTCCTTGTTTCTAAAGGGAATGTTTAATTGAGAAATAAACATTTGTGTACAAAATGAAAAAAAAAAAAAAAAGGTTGTGAGCCATCATGTGGTTGCTGGGAATTGAACTCAGGACCTCTGAAAGAGGAGTCAGTGCTCTTAACCACTGATCCATCTCCCCATGTTGTCTATAAAAATATATATATTTACCAAAAAGCATGCTTTGATATACAAGAAAAAAAGCCTAAAATATTAGTTCCTTGAGTTTGGTTATACGCAGGTGGCTTACCAATGTTATCACAGCCTGAAGCCTGTGAAAATTTCTTCCCTAACTAGATAAAAAAAAAAAAATCGTTCTGACATCTGAGTCACAGCTTAGGAGACAGAGTGGGAGAGCAATGCCTGAGTTAATTTAATATTTGGAATCAAAGTATTGTTTTACTTCTAAAATAGTAAAGCGGCAGAGAGAGAGGTATATTCACTGTTACATAATAACAGATTTTCAGAACATCGGGGGTTTAATTGGCCTTTTAGGCTCCAAGAGATTCTGAACTTACATTTCCTAAAGTATGTCTCACAGTGGGCTAGGTGTTTCCAACTTACATTGGACGAACACAAACAGCTTCTTCCGATAACCAAGGCTGCATTGAGTGGTGGTCCAGGTTCCTCCTTTGTTCTAGCTTCCTTTGGATGTGGTTATTACCAGGCTCATTCTCCAAGTTACGTCCACTCCCCTCTTCAGTTAATGTCTATAGGCAGAACTATAACCTTCATAGAGGTTGTGAGAGGGGGCCTAAGATCCAGAAAACAACAGTGCGGATGGCCTGCTATGCCATCTATGAAGCCAAAGAAAGACTAGAGATGTATCACAAGAGAAGATCCTGCTGGATAGAAGGTGTGTAAAGCCAGCTTAAGGACATAAGAAGTATGATGCTTTTCCAACTTCAGTGGAGCTAAGAATCCCGTGGAGACCATTATGCAGAGTCAGCTTTCGTGTGGCAGGCAGGAGAGATAAGATTCTGAACTTCCAAATTCCTTAGGTGGTGCATAGATGACCCATAGACAAAAAACAAAAAAAAAACAAAAAAAAAAAACGTTACCCTGTATTTACACACAGAAGAGTAAGCCGTGATCAATAGTCAGTGAAGTCTATACAATGAGAACAATAACTTGGAGCTAAGTGATGCCATTTCTTTGCATTCTGCTACTGCTATTGTGTTTGATCATCTCCTAATATTCTAATTACTAAATACATTTTTATTTAGTTGTGATATTAATATTGTCAACATGACAGGATCTAAAGAAGTCTCCAGGCCTGCGTGTGTGTGTGTGTGTGTGTGTGTGTGTAGGGGGGAGGGGCGGTTACTTAGATTAGGGCATGCCTGTGAGGTGTTTTCTGGATTAGGTTAATTTGAGATGTAAAGACTCATCTTAAGTAACACCTTTGCTGGCATTGGTACCATGGGCCATAGAAATGGTGGGTGGAGCTGAGCGCTGACATTCACCTCTCTCAGCATCTTCACTGTGGACACAAAGACACCAATGACCAGCTGTCTCAAACTCTTGTTGCTGTGACCCCTTTGCAACAATAGACTATAACATTGACTTGTGAGCCCAAATAAGCCCTTTGTCCCTTACATTGCACTGGTCAGAGTATTTTACCCCAATGACAGGAATAACTATGAAGACAATCTAATTACATAATAAAAAAAACCCACAAAAGCTTTGTTTTAGAAAGCAAAAATATTGTAAAAAATAATCCAATTCATAAGAGGCAGTATTCCACCTCATTGTCAGCTGGGGTATATGCTTTTCCTGTGTAGTATCAGCCATTGCCAATGACACTTATCAATAAAGTTCATGTCATTAAATCTCTACCAATTAATCAAGGAAGGATGCTACTGAGGTTTGGATGGTCTGTTGCTGTGCATTTCAATGCTAAATACTGGCCCCCAAGTCTGGTTGCCCTGCAAGGTAAGAAGAAATCCTTACATACACCAAGTGACACTATGTGACCTTGCTCCTTAATTTAAAACTATTGGTTTAGTAAAGTTTCCTGCAGACTAAATCTAGGCAGAAGAGAGATAGGCAAAGTTTTGGTTCCTGGGCTTGAAGTCAGAGGTAGGACCACAAGAGGGAAGAGAGAGAAGGTGGAGAGAGGAGAAGACACTAGGGGGTAGGTGAATCATGAAAATATTGCCATGAGGGCTGGCCAACTGACATTAAGAACAGCCCGGGCAAAACATGGCATGTTGTAACTTGGGGTTACTAATAGGGGAAGTAGATACTAGTAGCTTAGAGGGCTGATATCTGCCCAGATCTAGCGCGTTAAAGGCTTATCACAAATATAAAGGTTTTGAGTCTTTTATCTGGTAACTGAGTGATCAAAGGTGGGGTAGAAGCCCCCAGTTAATATTAAATAATTATCACAACAGACGCTCCCATCAAGTTCCTAATACTTACGTAATGGTCAGTTTCTGGGTAGCTGTAAAACTGGGCATATGTTTTTCTTCCTAGTGATTTATAAGAAGTTATTCTGACCTGAAAATGCTCAAATGATTGCTAAATTCTGTGCAGCCATCTGACCTTCTTCTGGGATTACTATTATGTTTTTGTAGTGTTGGAGACTAAAGCAAGGTGCCACACACACCAGGAAAATACATACTGTGCCACAGAGCTATAGGTACCAGCGCCTTTCTGAAATCAATATTGTATAAGTCCTAACAAAATACATGAGATTGCTTCATACTAATACTACTATATAGTATATATTTACATATGTAATATATATTTATATATATCCTAATATATATTTCAGTAGGCCTCACAACTATGATATATAATCTTTAAGTATATACAGCCAACCAGTAATTATTTAATCAGTTGCCAGGGAAAAGGCATATGCAGAAAAAACTGTTCTTGCTACCCCCAGAGTAGAGCAGCTCTGGGTTCACTGCAGTTGGCCAGGATCCTTGACATTATGTGCCTGGAAGATAGTAAACTGCTCAGTAGGGAGGTCCTGAGGAAATGGCCTGGTACGATTTATTTTTCTATTATCTGTGTTTACTTTTCAGCTGGTGAAGACAGTGTGCCCCAATCAACTCTCATTAATCTATCCACTGAAAACGGACAATATTTTCTAAATCCTAAATCTAAATGGATTCATCTTTAAGTTATCTAACATAACGTGCGCTTTTATCTCCACCGTGAGGAAATTTTAAATTTCCAGAAAAATCTACAGTTCCTATGGCCCACTGTCACCCAACTTGGCCCTCCACATATGCAATAGCCTGGTGGTTATTATTATCTTTCAGAATTTATTTCCATCTCAATTATAGGGTCCCCAGCCAAAGTAAACTCAAATTAGCATAAAAATGGAACCAGGATAGCAAGGAACTGAATTTTACACTTTATCTGATTGTATTTCTTTACATATGGATGGGCTTCTGTGGCTGGTGGCTACATTATGAAACAGTGAGTAGCAGGCCCTGAGCTGTTGTGAATAATTATGTGCTTATAAAGAAATGTTTTTTGGAGTCTTCTCTAAAAGTGTCCTGTGTCATGATCCTTTGGCAACTTCATTTTGTTCTGCAGCAAAGATCTCCTTTGCTATTTTTAGCTGATGATGCCTGCTAGTCCAGAGTGTCACCATCAGCCATTGGAAGGACATTCTGGCTTCCCAGTTTTCACTTTAAAACAACAGCCTTGTAAATCATTGGTTATATATTGTAGGTATTATTTTTTAAATAGACAGTTGGAAGTCAAACTGTTAAGTGCCAGGATAACTGCATTCTTGAAATTTTTATAAAAATTGCCAAATTTTTAATGACCCTGCAGACACTCCCAATAACAGTGCTTAAGTCCCCACATTTTTTTCTTCTCCTCAGCCTCATCCATTTTCCTGTACTCACTGGCAAAAAAAGCCCCTTTGTCCTTCAAGAAGAGCCTCTGTTTTTCTTAGCATAGCAGGAACTAAAGAAAGCATCAGCGACCACCATTAAAACTTGGGCTCCATTTCCCTGCACTTCCAAGGCTGTGTTTCGTTTTAGCTCTTTAGCATTTTCACTTGACCAAGCATGTCCCTGCGGTGTCTCTAGTGTGACAGTGCCTGCACATTACAGAAGGCACTGGAGAAAGGAAACGCATTAGCTTTCCTCTTTCTGTAATGTCCAGGCACTATTCAGTAAACCATGCTTTAAATCACTCTTGCTTTAATAAAGATAAATTGTGCTGTGAGTGTTTATCCCAGCCTACACACAGAAGTGCACAAGTTATTGTGCCTGACCAGAACTCTACCACCGTGTGTGTGTGTGTGTGTGTGTGTGTGTGTGTGTGTGTGTAAAATGCTTTCCTTGAGAATAATCAACAGTTTCAGCCTGAGAGAAGGCATACTTCTCTTTCATCCTCAGTAATTGTTTTACATGGTTAAAGAACTGTAATGAGCATAATAAAAAAAAATGCCTTTCAGACATGTAAAAATAGCATAGTCAGCATCCTCACTACAGTCAAGGCTACACAGATAACCAGAACCCAGTGACATCACTCATTCAAGATAACCAGACACAGCCCTAGAATGCCATGATGCCCACCGGACAGTATGTAAGCAGAGATCAAGAGCTAGGTTCTGCTCTCCGTGTCTGGATAGAGAGAACACCTTGATCTGTCCTGGGGCTGGAGAGTCTCCCCCAGGATTCTGACCCTCAAACCAGAGACTTCTGTCAGAGACAGGACCTGACCTTCAGCTAAGATATGTCACACAGGTGAGGAGCTTTGGGGAGATAGCTTCAATAGCATTATACTAACGACGTGTATCTACCTTCTGGCTCAAAACAAGAACACTTGACCCAGAATTGAGTCTTGACTGCATAGTTCATCCTTGACCCTGAGATGAACCAAAATGTCTCTAGGAGTCAGCTTTGTTCTCTGAAACAGCAGGGCAGGAAGGTGGCCACAGGGGCACAAGAGCCAAAGTCATCATTGGAGCAAAAGAGGTTCTCCATGGCTGCTGCTTGTTATGTGGGTTTGTGTTCGTAAGAGAAAACTGAGATGACAAAGTAAATAGGTTGTTACTCTACTCTTTCCTCATTGGCCAAGGAAAGTCTTTGTGGCATGCCTTAAAACTCTAGAAAAACATTTCTGAAGGTTTTTGTCCTCTTTACAGCTTAATAGCTATTGAGATTAAATGGACAGTGATTGGCATAAGAAACACGTTTCTGTCACTTTTTCTACAATTATACAATCAACAAAGCCAAGTGCGGTCCTGGACCTACTGTGTTGCTGGGATCTTTGGTACACACCCTACCTGCACAACTTAAAGATGGCGACATGGTGTTCTGATACCTACCTGCTAGTGGCATCCCTATACTGCGATTCCAGGAACGGGCACAACTGACAAGCAGCCTCAGGATAGGATAGTAGAGTGTCAACAGATAAGAGGAAGTGATGCATTCAGAGTTATTTTGTGCGATCTCTGTTGAAAATAATTTACTAAGCTGAATGTGTCTATGATCTAATTTAACAATAATTGGTTGTGGTACCAGCTTACTCAATTCTAAAACATTTGAAAGTAGGGCCTTGTTAGGTCGGTAGTAGTCAGTTCTATTACACCACGGCTTATTTTGCATTGGGAGAGCCTCTAACTTGAAGAGCCTACTCTCCTGTCGTTCTCTTAAAAGCTGTTGGTCAGGTTGATATTTAGATGTTTTATAGTTTCTACATTTTTTAATCATTTACTCACTGCTAATTTATTTCTAAGAGCTCTGTTCTACTTTTGAAGAGGGAGTGGGAAGATCTAGGCTCACGCTGTAGGGCTTACTGAGGATTCAATACAAATGTGGTTAACTAAGAAACCCTCTGGAGAGACATGGCACATGCAGGTGGTAGTAGGCTTTTAGAGTCTAGAGCCATGGACTGTTTTTACATGAAAACCCTACAGAGAAGGGTATCTTCCTAGTGATAGGACTTGAAAGTAAGGAATCACGCAGTCTTGAAATTGTGAAACCTTCATCCCTCCTGACAGCAATGAGGCACATGTTGGGGAGTCCCAATAGAAACTTTCAAATTAAAAAAAAATCAATCACTCAAAGTTTGTGGGATTTTTGGCATCTGTACTTGTAAAGCTTCTTCAGTCACTTATAGATGAAGCATGAGAGAAAGGATGGTCGTAGAATGGTGTTCTAAGTATGCGAGGGGTTGAACTTCCATTCAGTTCTTTTCAGGTTGACGCAAAAGAGAGAAAAGGTGAATTGTACACGGCCCAACAGTAGGCTGTAAGGAAAGGCAAATAGAGCAGGCTGGAGCATGTACTGGAAGATCAGTACGGAAGGAACCGGAGTGTTCTTTTAATTAGCTTAACATTTGTTAAGCTAATTAGAGATAATGTTAGTATCTTTAAAAAGTCTTTGGTCTTACACTAAGGTAAGAGTGTGGCAGTGTTTGGAGAGTTCTATTTTAAAGGAGCCAAACTTGCAAAAAATATTTTAAGCCAGTCACCAGGGGGAGGGGCACTGTTTTCTTCTTTTTAAACACTGGCAAGTGGGTAACAATCCAGCAAATAACCCCACCCATGCTCATACAACCAATCCCCTCTACTGAACTTCCGTGCATCAAGGAGAAAGGCATTGAAAATAAGAGAGTGGGATGTTTTCTTCTAGCTGGGCTGCTGTGTCTGGCATCAGTGGGAGAGGAAGCACCCAGCGTAGTAGAGCCTTAAAGTGCCAGGGTGGGGGAACACCCAGGGGAACCTCACCTGCTTAGAGGAGAAGGGGAGATAGGGTTGGGGGAAGGGTTGTGGGAGGGGGTGACTGGGAGGAAGGCAGTGAGGGAGGGGATGTAAAGTGAATAAGTAAAACAATAAAATTAGATTTAAAAAAGAAAGGAAATAAGAGAGAGAATAATTGGGAAGATGAAAGGGTTCAGGGAGGGGGGAGACAAGAAAGAAGAGTACAGAGGGTATCCATGATACACTATATGTGTATGTATATGCATATATGTATGTGTGTGTATGTGTGATATTATATATATGTGTGTGTATATGTATACACACTCTTTAGTGACTATATATAATTATATATGTATATATAATTATACATATATATAATTGTAAAAAATAAAGAGAAAGAAAAGGAGTTTTAAAATACTCACATTAATATTTATGGCACCCAATTCAAGTCTTTATAAGGTTGCATTCAAAAGGAAACACTATTTTGGATTTTTTTTTTTACTTGCCACAAAAGCATTCTGGTCTCTGAGTGGGCTACAAATTATTCATTTCCTACAGCCATATTTTCTTCTTTAGTAAGGATAAAAGGAAATGAATGAAAGTATGGCAGGGAATGGCTGTTATCCTCAAGTTTAAGAAAATTCAGCTTTTGTTTGTGACTACCAGATAATTCTTTAGACAGAGTCCTGAAGTGTAACCCTGGATGGCTGAGGACTTTCTATGTTGACCAGGCTGACCTAACTGCTAAGAACTAAGAATTGCTTTTTTTTTTTTTCCCAGAGCTGAGGACTGAACACAGGTCCTTGAGCTTGCTAGGCAGGCACTCTACCACTGAGCTAAATCCCCACCCCACTCCCTTTTTATCTTAAAGATTTTATTATTATATCTAAGTGCACTGTAGTTGTCTTCAGACACACCAGAAGAGGGAATCAGATCTCATTACGGATGGTGTGAGCCACCATGTGGTTGCAGGGATTTGAACTCAGGACCTTTGGAAGAGCAGTCAGTGCTCTTAACCGCTGAACCATCTCTCCAGCCCCCAGATAATTCTTTATGGTAAAGTTTTTACGAGGCTAACTCTAAAGCAAGCCTTTCCATCACCCATTCAGTTATTCAGTCAACAAACACTCACCGAACACTTAGTGGCTTCCAGGAATATATTGTATGCAAATGTCAAAACAACACAACAATATATTGTATGCAAATGTCAAAACAACACTGCCATCTCAGAAAGTGACCCACCACACAGCAGTCAGGAGTGGTGAGCCACTGAGGCCCACCTTGACTTCTCGGGGTTAGTCCAGAAGGTGAATATGAGAGAGTAGAATCATTATTTATATCCAGGCAGCAGTGGGTTCTATGGGGAACATGGAAGCGTAATTCTACTTTGCTTCTTTTCTTAAATTTGATGTAGGTATTTTTATATAGCTCTTTTAGATGTGGGGGCTTGGGGATATAGTAATTATATTTCAATCCCAGATACAAAAATCAGGAGCTTCACTGTAACTTTACACATGTACTTAAAATGGTTTAATCCCATTCGCAAAGGACACTGCCTTGCTTTGTGCAGGACTCCAGCCTTCGGGAGGACAGAAAGTATGTGGTTTACTCGTGATGCAATTCCTGCATTGGTTGCCAATGACAACGGTTGTTTTCTTCATTAGGTTTTATGTGGTTGGTCAGGTTATGCCAAGAGAATTGTACTCAGAGGAATTATGAGTCTGTTGAATGCCAGCTTTGAGCAGTGATTGCAGTGTGCAGTGGTAGAGAAGTGGCTCTCGGTTTGGTTAAGACAGAAACACAAACTCCTGGGTACCCGGCGTGACCTTTGGCTTCTCTCTCCCTCTCCCTTAATATCTGTTTTCCAGCCACTGGAAAATGGCACATGTATGTTCCGAAAGTTCCACTAATCAGTTCTTTTCTGCTGCTCTCTTGTTTCTGTGGCTTCGAGAAGCCTTGAATTGCAATCTCCTGGATGCGTCACTGAGAACAACTTAAGTCAACTATAATTTCCAACAGATCCTGAACATGGATTTGGAAAGATCAGGTGTTATTGAAATGAGCTATAATACATTCAGGCTGGAATCCAGCTGCTTCCAGCTTGTCTCCTCCCTCTGTGGGTTAACAAGTGTTTCCAAAGCCACGGGCATTAAGAATCCCGAAACAGCTAATTAACAGAGCCGATCTCCATCACATGAAGCCTGTGTGCTCCAGGCTGATGTGAAACCTCAGCTTCCCCAGGCTATCAGGACAGCGAGGGAGCGCTTGGAATTGGGTTGTGACATTCAGCTCCCTGCCTGTGGCAGAAAATAACCTTCTCAACAGGCACTTTAGGTGAGAACAGTACTTTCAACAATAACAAAAAAAGGTCTCATGGCCATGACTACGCAAAAGTAAATGAGTGTTTCCTCATGTTCAGACTGTGACTCACAAGTGGCCTGTGAGTGGACCAAAGCCTGAGGTGTTCCCTTAAAACAGAGAAACACAGGCTTGGTGAGAGAGTGAGTTAGCTTTGGACCACAACCTTCCAACAGGCAAACAAAACCCAAGCAAAGAGGTATCGCTCTCCTTGTCCAACATTTTTTCCTACTTATCTATAGAAGCAAAGGTATAATCAAACTTACTTATTTAAAAAAAATAAGACAAGTTACAATGAACTGACCAGGTCTTATATAGCTTTACACAAGTTATGTACTTTAATAATAAAATCATTTATCATACACAGAAAGATGTTCCCTCGTTCCCCTGGCTCAAACAACTGTCTTCCATGATCTTAACAAACCTGTCTTTCTAAAACATACCATCCCCTACTTGAACAGACTTGATTTTTTTTTTCAGGGTAGATAATATACATGTATTTTCTTATGCTCCTACACCTATTATTACTAGACTTACATCTGCAGAATTTCATTGTAGGCTCACAGATCTACAGCTGTTGAAATCTCCATTCCCAACAAGCCCCATACCTTGAAGGCTGTCACCTCTTCTACCCAATCCCTCATTTCTTTCTTTGTTGAATTTTTTGTTCATTCTTAACACAGTGCTTTAATGCTACTTGCTCTGGGATTATTTACCTCCTTTACTTAGGACTATAGTCTCTGCCCCTTTGGTGAACTCTCTTGCCATCCTTATCATGAGGAGAAGTTTGTGAGTTACCTCTTTGAGCTTAATGCTTATATTATTTTTACAATATCCAGAATGAAATGACAAAGTGCTTCTATGGAAATGGACAAGCGCCTGGATCAAGGATATAACCAGGTCACTGAACTAGACTATACTTAACAGTACTTTAAAGTCTACAATTAATCTTATATATTCTATTTTTTAATGATAAGTTTGAAGTGATAAGAAAGAAGTATACCAGTTAGCAGTTAAAATTTGTATTTGACTCCTGCCTTATATGCACACCCCTTCTTTATGCAGATGTCATTAAAGGACTACAAAAGCTACACTATTTGAAATAGAAGAGCTGTGTGTATAGGCAGGTAACTTTCATTTGATGGTTAAGAATATTAAGATTCATCTTCCAAATGCATCGTGTCAAGCCCAGAGTTTGACAAATCATAACCGCTGGAAGAAATATAGGCTGAGTTAAATGTGTAACACTAGTATGCACAGTCCAACACTCACCTATAGCAACTTGCTACGTAGAAAAACCAACACGTACAACAATAGAAAAAGGAGCAAATGGGAGACCTTTAAAAAGAATTTGAGGGTTTTAAAACAACTTTTTAAAAATGCATATTAATGTAAAAATTAAAAAAAAAGACTCAGAATATTTAGAGAATAGGCTTTGAAAAGGTCTGGTGACTGGCCATTCTCAGGTTTAGTGGTTTGTTCTGGAAACCACTCCTTGTGTGGAGAAATGAGCCAGGCACAAGGTGCTTAGCCCAGTAACCAAGTCTTAGCTGTCTGAAGGAAAAGGTCACCCTGCGCAGGACACAGGAGCAGCTGAGATTTGAACGCATGACCCCACAGGAGGACATGGGGAGAGCACAGAGCACAAAATGTAGTGACGCTGGACAGAATCTAGCATGGACACGGTGAGAAAGAGAAATGCTCATGCGTACTGGCGCAGAGGCGGAATGGAAGCAAGGTGTGCTGGGAAGGAAGAGGTGGGGGATGGTAGTGTCTGAGTAGCACCGGGGCCTCCTAAGCCTTGGGGAGTCTGGCTT
The DNA here is from genome assembly GCF_978045245.1 of Mus caroli. Lineage (NCBI taxonomy): Eukaryota > Metazoa > Chordata > Mammalia > Rodentia > Muridae > Mus > Mus caroli. The sequence goes on from NW_028227270.1 coordinate 12,160,987, forward strand.
GGGTCTGGTGGGAGAGCCTAAGGCCCTCAAACCTGAACTGGGAACGTTGAGCTATCTTTGGGAGGTCCCGGAAAAAATTAGATGGACCTCGATGGGAACCGCTCCAGCGGTGTGGGGGAAAGCAATTGGAGAGTAGAGGTTGTACCCTTTGGTGCTTAGGGCTAGAGATAAAGGCAAGGTAAAGGAAAGGAAGGGTTAGAAAGTTTATTTATTAGAAACTTATTAAGGTAACAAAGTGAGTTTTATAAAGAGAAAATAAAAAAAAGATGAAACCTAAAATACAACATAAATATATATATATATATATATATATATATATATATATATATATATATGCAATATACATATACATACACATACATATACATGTGTGTATATAACTTCTAACCAAAAATCCTATTGGCAGAGAGTCAGTGTGCTCCGAAATCAGGATTTGCCTGAACAGATAACAGTTTTCTCGATGGGAACAGAGGTGTTGGTGGGAGAAAGAATAGCAAACTGAGAATCCTCATTCAAGGAAGACTGTCCCAGGGTTGGGAATGACAAATTGTCTCATGCAGTGACAATTATTTCCAGAATAAAAATGAGCAGAAATCCTGTGCTCAGAAGGAAGAACCAATGGTGGCCAGCACTGAGAGGCAAGGGAGCAGCTCTTTTGTGAAGCCTGGTATCCGCCTGAGCCACAGCCCGGTAGATCAAGCTGCCTGGGCAGGTGTACATGTTGGGCCATTCTGTGTTCCGAGGAAGAAGCTATTGAATCACGGAGTCAGCGTGAACTCTGTACTCTATCGTATGCGTGATATGCTGTGTACAAGTGTTTCTTGTTGTGCTAAGACTCAAGGTGTTCTGGCTTCTTCTGGATGATAATTAATATGACTTGGAATTATTGCACTTTTATTGGTTTCCCTGCAGCCATACAGTGTACTTAATGAGTCATTATATTTTCGCTTTTATACAGGTGAAAACTCATTTTCAATGTGAGTGAAAAATCATGCCCCTCTCTACATGTGTTATTTTTCTAAGATGAAAAAAAATGAATCCTTAACTTAATTCCATTAGCCTTGTGTCTGTGGAAGTTTTCTATTTAGTGGCCTCCTCTGTAAAGAGGGAACTGGTTTTCTTCTAGGAATAGAGTTAGATCCAGGTTCAGCTTCACAAAGAGTCAGTTCTGGTGCTCTGAGCTCTGTGTACCCAGAACTGCCGCTTTCATTAAAAAGAAAAAATTGAGTGCCCTGAGCTAACATGGCATCCAGCAGCACAGCCAGTTGAAATGAAGCGGCAGGAAGTGCTCTTTGGTGGGAGTAGGGAGGGGGAAGGGAGAGGAAATGACATCGTTCCTGTGAGCTCTACTCCACACCAGTGACAGAGGCGCTTGAAGCCCCAGGCAGTTTAAAAAGAACTGAAGAGCACAGAGTATCTCAATGCTCGTCAAAAACAAAGACACAGCAGCTACAAGGGACAGTAAGTAGGTTTGACATAGAGCCCTGAGAACTAAGACTTATAATCATGCATTTTCAAATACTCAAAAAACGAAGTAATGATGGGCATATTTAGAAATGTCACATTTTAGTCTGGGGAGGAAGAAGCCACTTCCCCCACCCCCACCCACTCTTAGTGATTGGCCCAGAGTTAAATTTGTCATGGAGATGCTGAAGACTAAATTCACAATTTTACCCCTTGCAAAGTCTTCAGGACTGTGTAAAAATAAAACCTGAAACAAGAAAATGACCTCAAGAGTTGAAAAAAAAAAAAAAACACGAATAAGCCGTTTCCCAGGAAAGAAAGATTACAGCGAAATCATTGTCATGTGTATGGAAATTTCAAAGGGTGGTGAAGTGTATTCTGATGCCCAAAGACAATAACAGGATGCTGACTAAAGCTGTTGAGCTGCAAGCAGCTCACTCACCTCAGGACCTACGGAGCCATTGACGTTGCTTTTTCTCTTTCCTCTTCCTCTCTTTGTCCTTATCTTTTTTTTTTTTTTAACCTTTTGCCCTCTGCCTTCTCCTGCCCTCTGTCTTTCTGTTTGTCTTTTAACTGAGCCTAATATAAAATTCATGGTAGCTGATAAGGAAATCCATCTTATATCACGAAAGACTATCCTTCACGTTAACCCTGGACAGGTGTGTAATCCGCCATGTCCTCTGTTCATTTTATTTTCATTGGATGCCATCACAATTCTTCAAAGCTAACCCAGAATGAGTATGGGGTGGGGTTGGGGGAAAAACACATATGTGTTACCAATACTCTGTGCAGAGGAAAATGCCCCCCAGCTCTGTGGAAGGAATACTTCTGGAATGCAGCCTCAGACCTGGGGCCCTTCATCCTGTTTATCAAAGCATGATCCACTGTGGCACGTTGGAGGCAACAATATCAAAAGAAGAATGGGATCCAAGAGAATTCAAGCACACCTCTTATTTTAAAATTCTCCATTAAATGGAGCTTGGTTCTTTGTAATGCACACACAGTCTAAATACGTTGTCCTTGGATGGAGAACACATCAATTATTAAAAGCCACAAGAAGAAACGCTCTACTTGATCTTAGCCAAAGGCTAAAAAAGCAGTAACTGTGATAGTGGGAAGGGAGTTCACAGTGTTCAGAGCAGCACAAAGCCACCTTAGAGAACCTGTAGGGGGAATTCTGGCTCCTCTCAGCAGATGGCATTGAACACTTCCCTTTAACCTCAGGATAGTGTGCAGCAGAATTCAGACACTGTATCGCTAAGCTTCTTAGAGAAAGAACAACTGGTGGTAAGGCCTAAGCTAAGGCCCCCTCCCCCTATGTCTGTGCCCGAGACTATTCTTTTATATTATGAATGTTATCTGCAGTACTTACTTTATTTATTTCAATACTATTTTTTTTAGAGTTTCTTCTCCATTACAATTAGTCATAGGTTGATCCCAATAAGTTATAAAATCAAATTTTCAAATGTAATCCCTAAAAAAAGAAGAAAAAAAAATCAAGTTCCTGCCTCTAAGTTAAAAGCTTCAGGAAGGAGGGGCCTGTCCTGGACTGAGAATCATACAATTTGAATACTTGAATGCAAGCCTATCTCTGCCCCTTGTTCCTTAGAGGGCCCCAGGCAACCCAGGTAAGCCCTAAGCCTCAACTCTCATATCCTTCCCCACAAAGCAGGAATGGTCCTATTTGGAGATGGTTTGAGTGTGGAAGTGATTAGGAGTGGATAAAGTCACTAGAGTGCAGCACTCATGACTAAGTCCCGGTGGCTTTTAAGCACAGCGAGACTCTACTGGCATTCATAAGAGATGCTCATTCTTGTCTCAGGCCACCTTGGGACTCAACCTACAAGTAGGTCATTGTTGAACAGTGTTCCTTGCTCAAAACCAAAACTCAAATCAAAGTACACCTTCCTTCCTTTTAACTGATCGACTATATTATCTGAGGACAGAAAACAGGCTAATGTAAGGGCTGACATTTGTGTCCCATGTGGTATACAGATCAGAGAGCCAGCCATTAGAGAAAGTGCCCTGGGAGGGGGGAAAAATATGGCTTCATGGCCAAAGTATTTCCTCACAGTTGTGTGTACCAGGTATGCTGTGTCGTTTCAACATACAATGTCTAAGTATGTGAAATCTGCCTTATGCAGATTCGTGAGGTCACAGATGGGTGACTAACATGCAGTGATGTGGCTCTGGCTGAGGGTAGCGGAGGCCTAAGGAACAGGGCTGAGGGGGGTTGGAACACACGGATTGGCTGAACTTGGACTTGGGCCTAGAATGGAAGGAGGTGGCTTTCTTTACTCAAGCTCCCACGCAGGAAGAATAGCAATCACATTCACAGAGCTAAGGAAGATAGGAGGCTGCTTGTTTTCCAGGAAAGTGTGGCTCTGGCAATGAGCCGCAGACAGAGCAGCAAATGAGCACTTCACTAGGTGGCTGCCCAGTGCGGGATGAAGCATTTAAGGACAGATTCAGGGGGCTTCTGGGGCTTCCTGGCCAACCGTGCAGATAGAGACGATCCTGTAGAAGTGATGGACTCAGAGTGAGTCCACTGCTTGAGTCCTACCCTGAGCTCAGCATTGAATCTTGGAAACTTTTGTCAGAGTCAATGATAAGATCTTGATTTGACACAAGATGCTTTGCCTTAGTTGAAACTTCAAATGGTGGCCAAATGAACATAACTTGTCTTTATGATTTATGTTTGTGCTGGCTTGATAATAATCTTTAGGTTGTAGAAAATCTTTCTGTGAATCAGAAATCAGCCTGAGACTTGTGTTCATTATATCCAGTGTGTTGAAGTTATTAGGGAACAGCTTAAGACTCAGTGTCTTAGCTCTCACTAGGAGTTACAACTGTCGAGCAGAAAGAACCCAAAATGTGTTCTCAGTCATATTGTCTTAGGTCAGCAACCAGCACAGCTGAGCGGGGACATCTGGCCTTTTAAGGAGTGAAGATTCAAGATGGTGTATTTCCTCAACGGGAGGGATGGTCTTTGAAAAATGCACTCCAAATACCTTTCATGGCCCAGGAAAGTTCCAGTCCCACAGTTTGTTACAAGACCTGTTTGTTTTGCTTCAACAAATGGAGCATCTGTGTCTTCAGATGGACATCGGTCTACTTAACAAGGATCGTGAAAGGATATTTCAAAGCAAGACCCCTCTCTTCTTCATAAGGGGTCAGAGACTAAGCAGTGGCGGCAGAGAACAATCAAAACTGTAAAATGTTACTTTGTAGCTATGATGGTAATTGGATTTAATCTCTATCCTAGGGGCTCCTATGAGTCTGAGTCTCAGAACATGAACGACTCTGCTGTGCAGAGGGCTGTGGATCTTAGGGTGGCTGCTATGTGTGAGATAGCCCATGCTTCCAGACACATATATACAAATATACAGACAGGCACACAGACACATACAGAGGTACACACACACACACACACACTTTCTCTCCCTCTCATATGCACACACTCGTGTGTGCATGGACATACACATGGGTACAAAAATATAGCTATACACATGCAGGCACACACACATAGCTACATACACACACACACACACACGTATGTTCACGCACACAGGCACACTGTTATCTTCTGCATTCGCAGGGTGGTTCTTTTGTTGTTGTTCCTGGAATAATCCCAGGAAGAAGGGCAAATGACTGGAGGCAGAAAATATAAATATATGTAGATGTACTTCTAGACATTCCTTAATGAAAGACAAAAGTCCAACCTTGTCACTCAGACACCATCTGTTATCCAAGACACACGTAAGAGTGTGACGGTCCCTCAGCTTCCTGAAAACAGTGGGAAGCTGCCTCCCTGCCCCCCTGCCTTCCTGCTCCCACCTCTGCACCACCCCCAGCCAGCCCCCTGCCTCCTCACTGGCTTCTTTATTCCCATCCCTGCCCATCTTCCTCCCTGCCCCCCTTGCTAGCTGTTCCCTTCCCACCTACCCTCTGCCTCCTGCCCCACCCTCACTCCCACCCCCTCACCTCTTAGGGCCCTGCCTCCCTGTCTCCAGTCTTCCTGTTTTACCCCTGCTCACACAGCCTGGTTTCTGTTTTCCCCTCAGGGCTCATGTCCCAGTGACCTACAAACATCCATCACAATTACATCATCTTTTTCTACTGTTTGCACTGTTCACCACTCTCCTTGCCCTTTCCTATTTAAAACAAACAAACAAACAAACAAACAAACAAACAAACAAACAAACAAAAGCATTGTCCTTCCAAGCAGCATGCCTTCTGGGGAAATCTTCAAGTAAAAACATAGAGCAAAGCAAAACGTTCTTATGGCACTTGAGACAGATCGTGCAGTTTTAAAACCAGTCAACTGGAGGGAAATGTGCCAGCCTTGTTAGCATGAGACATGAGTTTGGATTCCCAGGGCCCACATACAATTTGAACATGGCAATGCCCCTCTGTCATTCCAGTACTGGAGGCAAAGGCAGAGACAAGGATTCTTGGAGCTTTCTGGCCAGGCAGCCTAGCTAGTGGGATTGATGAGCGCTCCTGCCTCCAATAAAATAAAAGATGGAAAAGGAAGCTATTGACCTCTTCCCTCCAAACACTGGCAAGTGTGCACACATTCACTCATTCACACGCACCCACTCCACACACGTGTGCACACATCCACACAGACATGCCTGTGCCCACAAAAGAGAGCACTGATAATTAATTATGCTAAACTATGTTAAAGACAGCCCTTTAATTTTTATTATTTCCCTCTTTGTGTGTGACATTGGACTAACTGTACACATTAGTTGAGGACTTTACCACAGGACTACAGCCCAAACCGAGATGCCATTTTAAACCTTCCATGTAACGAATGCTCTCGGTGGAAATATCCAAGGATGAAGTAAAATACTCAACTCGTGGACCAGTCGCTGGGGAAGCATCTCCAGCCCCTGGAGCAGCTCTGAAGCCACACAGTTATCAGTCTCTCAGGGGCCCACGAGTCTCCATACATGAGAAAGATGGAGAAAGATGGACCTGTCTTTGTAAGTGTAGTACAAACAAGCAGCTCAAAGATCTAGGGAAGGGGAGTCACTCCAAACTACACCAAGATACTAACTTACATTGTAGCTTTGTTTATTTGGAGAGAAGGTATTTAAAGAGATACTCAAGTTAAAGTAAGATAATTACGTGAGCTGTTCGATATGGAAGGCATTATGATTAAAAGGGGAATTTGAAGCTGAAGTGGCACCTAGGCCTTGATGCTTGGGAATCCTGCTACCTTGGAAGAAAGAGACTCGTCCCGCCTGCCCTCAGCGGATCAACCCAAGAAGAACCTGATTTGGAACTTGCTACTGTGCTCCAAACCCCAATGTTTGCGGTGCTATACTAACACAAATCTAGGAGGTACATCAAATGTTTGGTGAACAGAATTTTAGTCCAATGAAAGACCAACTGGGAGGTCTCCAGTTTGTTGGGAGGTATGTCTAGATTATAGGATTCATTGAACATCCTGACTTTGAAAAATAAATCCATTACAAATATCACCAGTGGTGCAAAAGCCCATAAAAATTCAATTATACAAACTTACAGTCCAGAGAAGGGGGGAAAAATCTAATTACCATTTATGGAAATGTAAACAGAGTATATGACTAGGAAAATAAACAGAGACCTACTAATTGTGTAATCTAGCATTAAGAAGCCAGACATGAGGACGAGGCTGTGTGGACTCAAGTCTCTCTCTGCTGTTTGTGAGGGATCTGACCTTCAGCAAGTCGCTGCTGTGTACTGATCCCCAGTCCCCCTACAGCAGGACTGCCGTGGGCAGAGAGATACACTGACCTGCCATGCTAAAGCTTACCATGGAGATGTTACCTATGGGCAGACAGTAGATCCAACTTAAAAAGGCACAAACCAAAATTAAAAGCAAGCATTAAAACAAAAAAAAAAATTAAATGTGGGGTTGTTTTTTTATTCCTTCTATACGATACTTTCTGTTTATGTAATTTTCTCTTTCTCTCTCTCATAATGGAGCCTTCCGGCGTATGGAAGGCAGTAGAGTATCAGATATAAACATCAAACTTAATCATACATGCGAGCTATCTAGTTAGGTCTATGGCTAGAGAAGCTCCAAAGATCTCACGAGCAGTTATTCTTTCCTGTTGCTCGCTTCAAGATAAGGCGGAGCTGCCTGCTTTGGGCACGTCACCACGGCATCAGATCACGTCTGCGTACGTTTCGCTGTGTCCTCTTGGCTTTGATGGTTCGGAATTGGTTTCCAGGATCAGGATGCCACTCCCTGGTCACGCGTTACCTGAGCTGTGGTCTGGACTACTGGAGGTAAAGCCCAGGATCTAGAGGATGTAGAGGAAGTAGTGTCTGATAAGATCAACTAAGCTGGAAGCTTCTGGGGAGTCAGACTCTGCGAGAGGAAGTGGGAGATCCCACTGGCTGTGAGGAAAAGATACCGATAATGAGAAACCAGAGAAACCGGATATGCTGCAACTATGATCGTGGCATGCTATAAGAGAGAAGCGAAGGCAGCGTGCCGAACGGGCTGTCTCTGCACTAAACAACCATATGACAAGCTACGGAGCAGGCCTTTAACAATCAAATAAATGTCCCTGGGGGTTGTATCTAGTTTTACTGAAACCACTAACCCACCCATGAGTGAAACATTAGAGAGTCTCCCTATGGACCTTTTAGCAATATGAGTTGGCTCTGTGAATACTTGAGGCTCCCTCCTTGACTTTAGAGACCGTATATCTGTGGAAGTACCCAGAGACATTCAGAGACCAGACTGCTTACAATGCAGAAGCCCTTCTGGAAGCTTAGGAGGTAAAACAAACAAACACAACAACAACAACAAAACCAAACAGGATTTCAGCTCTCATGAGGACTAGGCTGTGCAGGCAGGCCCTGCCAGCCTCTAGACCCAAGAGAATCGTGCATGTAGGCTACTTAGACCACCCAGCCTGTGGCGTTCTATTCCGCCAGCCGAGCTAACCAACATTTTTTCATGGAACAGATTCTCAAGTCAGTACATACTCTTCCTTCGTAGGGGTTATTAGAACCCCCACGCCTAAACTATACACAGACACATAGGCCTTTTTTTTCTACTCCTGATACGCGGAGCAGTGAATGCATTCCTTTTTATAATTAGGTGGTCAATTATTATTTGTTAAGTGATGAGCGAATGTTAACACTGTTTGAGTAGAATTTCCTGATGAAATGTGAGCCAAGTGATGAAATCCAGTTTGGCCAATCTCATTCTGTGCAAGAAAAAGCAGGGAACCCATATCCCAAAGTGTCTTCTATGAAGACCCCTGGTACTGTTTAAAAAACACCAAGCAGGTTGTTGTTGCTGCTGTTGCTGTTGTTTTGGTTATTTTTTAAATTTTTATTTGTTTGTTTATTTATTTATTTTTGAGTATCTGTGCAGTTTGGGAAGTCAAAAAGTGACTGGAGCAGAAATACCATGAGAGAAGCTAAAACCATTAAGTGAGAAGGAGTTGGGAGAGATTGTAAGAACTCTGGGATGAAAGAAAAAAAAAAAAAAACGGTCAATTAACTTGCTGTTGAAACAGATGCTAGCTTGCTTGTAAAGAGCATGGGTGTCTAAATAGCGTTCCATTGCGCAATGTTTGTGAATATAAAGAGCTTCTCGGACCATCAAAAAGCCCGATAACGCATAACTGCCACGTCCAGTGCAAACAAGATTTTGTGGGGGAGGGAGCTTGGCTGGTGGCTGGGAAATTTGAGTGAGGGCATTGACTCCACCGTGGGATTCTCTGGTGTGGAAAAGACAGATCTAGACAGTGGCCCTTCACTAAGCAAAGCTGAACTAATCTTGCTTAAACCAACTGGAGCCTCCAGTGGTCAGGAGGCAGCTGTGTCTCTGGGCGGTGGGAGGGGGTATGGGGGTGGGTGGGGCAGGGCAGGGCGGGGCGGGGTGGGGCAGAAGGGGGTGTGGGAGCTCTCAATAGCTGTGGAGTGACCATGGGGCTTCTTCTCACAGTGAGGGTAATGGGGATCCTCGCCAACTGTTACTAGACGCCAGGAAATAAAATTTCCATAGCCCACAAACAATAAAAACCTCAACTAGGTTTAATAATGTGGTAGCAGCCAGAAACCAAGCTTCCTGTTGTTGTTCAAGGCCCCAAAGTTCACATTTACCCCCAGGTGAGTCCGTCCTCCATCTCGGCTGCTGCCCTCCTCCTTTTAGGCAGCTGAACAGATCCACAGGAAACTCTGGACTATGTGTCTACCTGGGAGAGTTATCAATTGCAGAGTTACTGAAAATGACTTTATGAGAGTCTGTATGTAAATACGTGTGTTCAGCCATAAGTGAACTTCAAGGAAGTACGGACAGATGATAAAACCGAACAGGAAGAATTCTCAGAATGTGTCAAAGGATTTGCTCTACCTCAGGGTAAAATCCAAAAGGGCATCTCGTTCCTTTTTTTCTTTTTTTCTTGGGTGTGTGAAGTAGGAGAACCTGAAATGCAGGTTTCGATATTAAAATTAGTTAAGGAAATTGGTGACTTCGGGAGACTCAACAGTGGAAAGGGAAAATGAAGAGGAAATCATTACAGTTGACGTTAATTGGATGACTCATGACAAATAGAGAGAGCCCTTGGAACACAGTGCAAAAACAGCCAGTGTGGGTTAACTGCCGCTCACTGGTTTTGGTTTTGCTAGGGGAAAAAAAAAAAAAAATCACAAGGCTTCAGCACAGAAGAGAAAAACCTTTTTTTTTTTTTTTTTTTTTTTTTTTTTTTTTTTTTTTTTTTCTGATTGTCCAGAGAGACCACACATGTATTTGGCAATGGTGCATCAATGTCCGGCAACTCTAGCTTTGATGCTGAATGATTGCAGAGCACTGGGGAATTCTGGGATTTACTTGTGGTGACAGCAGATCCCGAAGCTCATCGTCCCCGTTCTTCGCCTGACATATTATTCTTGTACTCTTATCTTTTTGACCCTTGTAAGTACAGACCTCAACCCTCTTCAAAGAGTCATCACTTAAAGGTACAGTGGAGACAAATAAAAATGTTCAATAAATAGTATCCGAAAGTAAGGTCTACGAAGAAGAAGAAAATTTAAGGATTCAAGACTGAAGAGAAGACTCTTGAACCACACGGAGTCCTTGCCCTTTGCCTCACCCATCTGAAGAAAAGGGCTTCAGGAACACACAAAATGTTTCCGGTTAGAATCAAAGCTCCCATTATGGAACAGAGGTGACAATACTAACTAAAGACTACCATCTAGTGGCCAATTCGAAGAACTACATGAATTAACAAAGGCGGCCAAGAATTCATGAAAACCTGTATTAGTGAACCACTTTGTATCAAGGGGAAACAATCGCTTAGAGATACCTAAATATGTGGTAAGTGGTTTTTTTATTATTAGAATCTAGTCAAAAGCCCATACTAGGTCACAAGACGGCTCAGATACAGGCCCACAGTGTTGTCTTCTTCAATCTGCTTATAACACTTGTAAGTAGGAATCTACTTACAATACAATATTGTTGCAATCTAAAACACCCTGTATGGAAAAGACAGAAATACAATGAATATGAGTTGTGTTGTCATATATGTATTGAGTAATATAAATGGAGAATTATGATTCTCTCTATTCGGTTGTTGACTACCCCTGATTTTCCCTGGACTACCCATTCACAGACTCCCAGAAGCACCCACTCCAATAGCTCCATAGTCTGAATGACTACCTGGTTTCATGGACACTGCCTGTTTGAGCTTCAACTCTTAACCCTAAAGTGAAGTCTTAGGTTCTCCACTTCTCCCCATTACCAGAGACAGCTGCTTCTTCTCCTGAAATGCCAGCCTCACCCACAAAACAGGATGGTGAAGGTTAGAGTGAGCAGATTTAGTCAGATTAGGTGCCTGGTCTCCAGGGTGATTTCTACTCTGGCAAAATGGATATTGTTGCCATCAGTGACCCCTTCCTTGACCTCAGCTACATGCTTCAGCATCCTACCCACAGCAAGTTCTATGACACAGTCAAAGCTGGGAACAGACAGCTTTAAAAAAGGGGGGTCCTCTAATGACTTCTTTTGTGATTGGGTTACCTCACTAAGGATGATGGAGTACTACTCAGCTATTAAAAACAATGAGTTTATGAAATTCTTGGACAAATGGATGTATCTGGAGGATATCATCCTGAGTGAGGTAACCTAATCACAAAAGAAGTCACTTGATATGTACTCACTGATAAGTAGATATTAGCCCAGAAACCTAGAATACCCAAGATACAACTTCCAAAATACAAGAAAATCAAGAAGAGGGAAGACCAATGGATGGATACTTCATTCCTCCTTAGAATAGGGAATAAAATACCCATGAAAGGAGTTACAGAGACAAAGTTTGGAGCTAAGACGAAAGGATGGACCATTCAGAGACTACCCCACCCAGGGATCCGTCCCATAATCAGCCACCAAACCCAGACACTATTGCATATGCCAGGAAGATTTTGCTGAGGGGACCCTGGTATAAGCTGTCTCATATGAGGCTATGCCAGTGTGTGGCAAATACAGAAGTGGATGCTCACAGTCACCTATTGGATGGAACACAGGGCCCCCAATGGAGAAGCTAGAGAAAGCACCCAAGGAGCTGAAGGGATATGCAACCCTATAGGTGGAACGACAATATGAACTAACCAGTACCCCCAGAGCTCATGTCTCTAGCTGCATATGTAGCAGAAGATGGCCTAATCAGCCATCACTGGGAAGAGAGGCCCCTTGGTCTTGCAAACTTTATGTGCCCCAGTACAGGGGAATGCCAGGGCCAAGAAGCGGGAGTGGGTGGGTAGGGGAGCAGGGTGGGGGGAGGGTATAGGGAACTTTCAGGATAGCATTTGAAATTTGAAATGTATATAAAGAAATTATCTAATAAAAAAGGGGGGGACCATCTCTATCTATCAAGGAGCTTCTGATAACACCAAATGGGGGGAAGCTGGCACTGAGCATGTTGTGGGTCTACTAGTGTACTGACCATGGTAGAGAAGACCAGAGTCCAGTTGACAGGTAGAGCCAAAGGGGTCATTATCTCTGCCCCCTCTGCTGAGGCCCCCATGTTCATGATGGACCTGTAGCCTGAGAAGTACTCATTCAAGATTGTTAGCAATGCTTCTTGAACCACCAACTGATCCCCCTCCACCCCCACCCACCCACCCACCAACCTGCCAAGGTTACCTGTAACAACTTTGGCATCCTGGAGGGACTCATGACCACTGTCCATACATTCTCATTGCCACTCCCAAAGAACCATGGATGGCCCTTTAGGGAGGCTGTGGCAAGAGAGCTGTGGGGCCACACAAAACAAAATTTCTACATTCACAAGTAGGAATGGATGCCAGCAAGGTCATGCCAGATCTGAAAGGAGGGTTCATTGGCCTGGCCTTCCATGTCCCTACCTTCCTACCATGTTATGCCCTTCTTGGAACTGATCAGCTGCCTGGAGAACTCGGCCAAGTTCGATGACATTGTGAAGGTGGTGAAGCTGTCATTGGATAGATCCCTAAAAGACACCCTGGGCTATTTTGAAGACGCAGTTTTCTTCCGTAACTAACAGTGGTACGGACTCTTCCACCATTGATGCCAGGGCTGGCATCAATCTCAACGGTCACCTTGTCTAGCTCATTTCCTAGAACGACAGTAGCACGGTAGGCCTCACAGTTCCACCTTCCAAGGAGTAAGACGTCCTAGAACATGAACCCCAGCCAGAAGAGGAAGAGAAAGGCTGCTGGCGACCAGGGAGTCTCCACCTAAACTCAGTTCAGTTTCATTTCCAGACTCTCAGATTGGGTGTGTGTGGGAGGGGCTTGGGGATCCCTACTCTTTCAAATGCATCAATATAATTCACTGCATCAGCCCCCCCCCCCCCAGTTACTGTTAAATGCATGTAAGCCACTGCTTCTCTAGTTTCACTAGGTTAAAGGTAACGAATAAATATGCACATAGCGCTTCAAAAATTCTCACACAGTACACACACATTAGCCATGGTAGTCATGAGGAGGCTGGGAACTTAACATCTGACAGTGCTTTAAAGCTGTGTTTATATTTTAAGCGGGCCTTTTCTTTTAAATTCTTTCATGAAACAAGATTGCTTGGGGTGGACGAAGTGATAATCTGAATTCTGACATTTTTTTTTTTTGTGCGTTCGTTGACATAGCAGAGCCATTCACACTTTGTTCAGATTTGTATGTTGGATCAACCACTGAACTCCGAATGTCCCAATGGTCACCTTGGTGCTGTAGTGTGTCACACTGAAGAGCCTGTTATAGTGTTAACAGTAGTGATTTATGCAAAGTATTCCATGCTTTGTGACTCTGAGAGGCTGCCCCGGAGAGAGGGTGGCTGGACCTGCCAACACCATTTTTATTTGAGAGAGAACTATTTCCTAACTATGGTATGAGGACTTGTATTTTACTATAAGTACGGACAGGTGTTTACTTTAAGAGTAAGGTAGAAATTCATCCTTTGTATTTTACTTTATTATTATTATTATTATTTTTTACATAAGTTAAGTTAGAAAGAGCCAGAGCCAGAGCCAGTTTCTTTTTTTCTTTTTTCTTTTTCTTTTTCTTTTTCTTTTTTTCTTTTTGTTTTTTCCAGACAGGGTTTCTCTGTGTAGCCCTGGCTGTCCCGGAACTCACTCTGTAGACCAGGCTGGCCTCGAACTCAGAAATCTGCCTACCTCTGCCTCCCAAGTGCTGGGATTAAAGGTGTGTGCCACCACTGCCCAGCAAAAGCCAGTTTCTAATGTATTCCGTGTAAGCTGTTTTCATGGAGTCTTCCATGATAGAAATCAATTTGTATCCTTTTTCAAGCCAGTTGGGTAGTGGGCCTATATTCATTTCTTTCGGCATTAGATGGCATTGTTATGATTATCAAAGTGATACTCTTATATGTGTAAATATTAAGATAAGGAAATATCCCTTAACTTAGAAGTCTATCAGCAGATAGATGGGTAAGAAGATGTACAGGTACATTGTGAAATTTTCTTCACCCACAAAGAAAGGTGAAAATATGACATTGGCAGGAAAATTGATGCAGCTGAAAATCATTGTGCTAAGCAAAATAAGCCAGACCATCGAACATTGCATGTTTTTCTCATCTGTTGATGTATGTGTGTGTATATGTATATATACATATATATGCATACACACATGCATATGTATATAATGTATATATATATATATATATATATATATATATATATATGTGTGTGTGTATGCAGTGTGTGTGTGTGTTAGAGAGAGAGAGAGAGAGAGAGAGAGAGAGAGAGAGAGAGAGAGAGAGGTCAGTTCAGGTAGAGTGGGACCTACTCTGAGAGGCAGAAGATCTTCAGGGAGTCCAGAAGGCCAGTGGCCTTGATAGGAATGAGAGAGGGAAAAGGGGGAGGGGGAAGGGGGAGGGGGAGGGGGAAGAAGAAGGTGAGGATTCATTAGTCAGGTTTCAATAAGGCTGGAAATAATGACAGAGATTCAATAGGAGCGTGGCTTTCACAGACCTGGGCGGGGGAGGGGGAACGTGACTGAGTGCACGGATCACCCAGAGATATTAAGGGGTGATCCATGATCTCATGTCCCAAGTTTAGCCTTGTTCTTGTTTAGGCCTCACTGAGATCAGAACTCCTTGCACAGAGCCTCTGACTGCTGACTGATCCCATGGTCCCCCCGCACCCCCCACCTTGGGTTTATAGAGTCCTAGGGAACCAGACACCTCTATCCCTCTGTGACTTTGTACCCTGCAAGAGATGACATGCCTTAGACTCTCTTCAACATTCACTGAGAACACTTCCCAGAATCAGGCACCCCTTTACATGACAAAGGAGGGCATGGATGCCTTGGCTTCAATGATTCTAACATAGGATAGATCATAGTGTTACTTACAAATGGATCCTAAGTCCAAACACAGGTGTCTAAGTTATGAATAAAAAAAATCAATAAATTTGATTCGCAAAGTTAAACACACAGAGATCTCCAAGACCCAACTGAGACACAAGATTAGCATTCAGAATCCCCTGGGAGCTCACTTCTGCTCACTAACCCCAAGGGATTCACTAGTACAGCACTCATCTTAAGACTGGGGATTACTGCCCATTTTAAGCTAAGGAATTCATAATACTAGGACTCTTGTGTACTGTGTCTTTAGGTATTGATGGTGGTGATATGTAACTTTGGGGTTGCCTATAGGTATGATTTGTTCATTCTGTGATTGTATGCAGTGTTTGCAGTAGATGGAGGTTAACACAGAGACCACAACTAGCCAAGGTACAGAGAATAAGAGATTGCAGAATTTTCAGTCCTATTGAACATAAAAACTGCAATCTCCCAACACATGAAACTCAAGAAGAAGGAAGTCCAAAGTGTGGATACTTTGATTCTTCTTAGAAGTGGGAACAAAATACCCACGGAAGGAGTTACAGAGACAAAGTGTGGAGCAGAGACTGAAGGAAGGACCATCTAGAGACTGCCCTACCTGGGAAACCATCCCATATACAACCACCAAACCCAGGCACTGTTGTAGATGCTAACAAGTGCTTGCTGACAGGAGGCTGATATAGCTGTCTCCTGAGAAGTTCTGCCAGTGCCTGACAAATACAGAAGTGGATGCTCACAGCCATCCATTGAACGGAGCACAGGGTCCCCAATGAAGGAGCAGAGAAAGTACCCAAGGAGCTGAAGGGGTTTGTAGCCCCATAGGAGGAACAACAATATGAACTAACCAGTACCCCCAGAGCTCCCTGGGACTAAAACACCAACCAAAGAAAACACATGGTGGAACTCGTGTCTCTAGCTGCATATGTAGCAGAGGATTGCCTAGTCGGTCATCAATTGGAGGAGAGGCCCTTGGTCCTATGAAGGTTCTAGGCCCCAGGATAGGGGAATGCCAGGGCCAGGAAGCAGGAGTGGGTGGGTTGGTGAGTGTGTGTGTGTGTGTGGGGGGGGTTGTTCCTGAGGGGAAACCAGGAAGGGGGAGAACATTTGAAATGTAAATAAAGAAAACACCTAATTAAAAAAAACAAACCCTGTAATCTCCCTCCTACACCTCAGAGATCATTTTACAAGGTCCAAGGGGGCAGAAAGCGTCTAAGGGCTTGAGACAGTGGATGGCCACAGGGAAACATTATATATTGGCTAGCACAGGGAAAATTTCGGCATTAAGGCAGGAACAAAATCTCTGTAAGACCAAGCTAGACCAAATCCCAGGAGGGAAACAGGAGATGGTCACACAGTCACCAAAAGTCATGGAACTGCTGGCAGTTTTTAGCTCCTGGGAAAGAGAGAGAGACAGTTTTCTCTGTAAGAATGTTGTTCCTGGTATGTCATCCCGTGCCAGCATAGAACCACACATCCAGGAGTATTTGGGCAGCAAAATTGCTTTTTGAAAGACTTTTAGAAAATCGCACCAAGTTGCGAGGGTAGGGAAGCAGTCTGTGAGCTGGGGAAGGACTGGAGAAGGGGTGATCACAACGCGCCGTATGACGCGTTCGGAGAACTAGTAAAAACAGGGAAAGAACTCTTAACTAGTTGTGAAGATGACCTCTTGAGTAACTGCGTTCGCTTCTGTCATAGAAGGAGGCCCAAAGTACACATTTTCTTAATTAGGCAAACTTGTGAGTGTAACTGGGAACTTTAAGATATACAGACTTATGATATTTAGCCGTCCAATATGATCATGCTTCATACCCTCACAAATTTCCCAACCGCCCCAGATCCAAGCTCCACCCTAGTCCTAAGCCAAAGGCTCTTGGGTTGGGTTGGTGAATGGAAAGCGTCACGAGATTCTCAGATGGATGATTCACGGCACTGATTCATTAACCAGCTCCTGCCTTATACTCGTAAATTCCTCGGCCAACTTCTTAGGACATGTTTTTTTATTTGTAATTTGTGTGTCCTTGCTGGTGTATCTAGACGACTCGTGTGCGTGGAGGCAGAAGAAGGCACAGGGGACCGACCTTTCTGGAGTTACAGGCAGCTGTGTGCTACCTTACAGGGATACCCACCAAACCTGCATCCTCTGGGAAAGCATTAAAGTGATGTTAAACTTTGAGCCACCTCTCCAGCTCCTTGCCAAATTTTTAATACTGATTTCGTGTATCAACTGAATAGTGTGGAATAAGTCACCAGTTGGTGGTGAAAGTGGAAAAAAGAGGTTAGATTTTACAGAGGTGTGAATGACATCCCGTCGCCGATGGCGACATGTTAAAAATGCTGAACGCATGGCTTCCATTCTGAATTCTTCCCAGCTCCGGGGAGGCTATGGTCTGCTTTCAACAATTTCCACAAATTCAGGCTGGGATCGCTCAAGAGCAGATCTCTCTCGTTTTAAGGCAGGGTAACTTTCCTCACTGGTCCCTGTAGCTCATCATTTGACTTAGCATGTATCTTGTTTCCCTGACTCCATTCCTCAATGCCTGGAACTTTACTTAGAATCTTCTATTTGTTCTGGAATGCAAGAGGAACTCTTTGTTTGCACTGAGCCTGGCAATCAATACACAGGAACACCTGGGAATCTTCAAACAAACAAACAAACAAACAAGCAAGCAAAAACCAATTTATAAGCCCGAGCACAATTCCTGCCCTTGGAATCTCAAGGTGACTAGGCCAGAGGATGTCTGCATGTCTGGAAAGTTCAAGGTCCAGGAAACAGATGCCTTCCCATCATTCCTCTTAGACAGAAAAATCTCTCAATGCCTAGAGACTGCAGATCATTCTTTTAGTAATTTTGCACCATTAGATAAGTGTTGTTTATGACTATAAACTAAGTCATGAAGTTATTTAAAGCTCCTGTCCTCTCTTTTGCTGGGAGAATCATCTTGCTCCCATTCGGGGAGGGCATCCTGGAGACAATAGCATGTCTGGTCTACACCCTGTAATTCAGAGAATGGATGTGTGCATTCTTTGTTCCAGCCAGAAATTAAATGCTTAAAACTCAAGTGCGGAGACTTAACTTGTGTCTCCAAGCTATAAGGTTGGCTGTGGCTGATGATGTCACCCACTGCTGGTAAGGGAAGGGCTTCGAGCTAGATGAATGAGGGAGACACTTGTCAATGTTATTCATATTTTAGAAATTTCACACAGAGCACTGGCATTTTCGAAATTAGAGTTGATCCCATCAAGGAACTAGTATACGCCATGTAAGTTGGAGCACTTTAGTGTAGTCTTTCTAAGCAATAAATACAAAGTTATCACTTTTTGTAGTGAAGAACTTAAAAAGCCAATCTACTAACTGTTGGTTGTTAATTTCCTCCTTGCTTGGTAAATGCTGACATGCAGAGTGGACAGAGTGTTCACAAGTCTCATGTTTAACCAGTTACCTGTAGATGTGTGCTATATAGCATTTTCCATTGTTAAGGAAGGGGCAGCTTTTAGCTCTCCCGAAAGGCTGACTCAAAGAACTAAGGAGTACATGTCCCTCAAGCCAGAGCTGTCCCTCATAGGCCTCAGATGAGCATGGCACAGTGTTTGCATAGAATCTCTGCAATCTGTCATCTTTCAATCATCTCTATATATCCACGATGCTTAATACAAGTGCTGTGCAAACAGTTGGTGTATTGCAGTGGTTCTCAGCCTTCCTAATGCTCCAACCTTTAAATACACTGCCTCTTGTCGTGGTGACCCCCGACCATATTTTTTTTCGAGACAGGGTTTCTCTGTGTAGCCCTGGCTGTCCTGGAACTCACTTTGCAGACCAGGCTGGCCTCAAACTCAGAGATCCACCTGCCTCTGCCTCCCAAGTGCTGGGATTAAAGGCATGCGCCATCACTGCCCGGCCGTAAAATTATTTTGTTGCCACTTGATCACTGTAATTTTGTGAGTGCTATGAATAGTGATGTAAAGGTCTTATATAGAGGCATTTTGATATGTGAACGATACGTGAATGCTCCTGAGTTGCAAGCTCCAGGTTGAGAATAATCCATCTGTGCCCAATTTACCTGTCGTTTCCCCCTGTAGTTTCTACTCATGGGCTTTAAAATTGTCATCAGAGAGACTTCAGCAGCAACTGATGGGAGAAGATGCAGAATCCCACAGCCAAACATGAGGTAGTCCTGGGGAGGAGTGGGAGGAAGAATTGGAGGCACCAGAGGGGTCAGGGACACCGCAAGAATATAGCCCTGACCAGGACTTTCAGGGACTCACAGGAATCAGGGAGTCTGCAGAGGTCTGACCTCGGTCCCCTGCATATGTTATAGCTGAGTAGCCTGGTGTCCTTGTGGGATTCCTAACAATGGGAACATGCGCTGTCTCTGACTCTTTTGCCTGCTTGTGGGACCCTCTTCCTACTGGGTTGCATCATCCATCATCCAACCCTGTGTGTGTGTGTGTGTGTGTGTGTACAGGGGGGCTAGACTGGGGAATGGGTGTGGAGGATCTGGGAGAGGAGGGAGGTGGGGGGTGGGAAACTCGGGGAGGGGAGAGGGCAGGAACTACAGCTGGGGTGGAATATATGAGAGAATAAAAGAAAAACAACAAAAAAGTTAGCCAAATCCTATTATTACAGCGCTTTAGCAATCTTCTAGACTACCAGCAGGTGTCGCTCAAGCCTTCGAAACATTAAAGCGACGCCTTTTTTTTTTTTTTTTGGCGTTCAAGGGCTAACATAAAAATGCTTTCAGTGGGGTGGGTGGGTGGGTGGTGGGTAGGTGGGGATCGTTACAGCCTTTTCCAGAGTCCCCAATCAGTGACGTTCAGGGGCGTGTGCTGCTGCTAGTAGCCATGACGTGGGGTGTAGAGCAGAAATGTTCCCACTCTTTGTTGCTTATTTGTCCTTTGGGTGTTACTACTAAACTAACGCAGTTCAAACATTGCCAAACTGTAAAATGATGGTTGGTTTCTATGTTCGAGCACGAAAGTGGCAACTATCTAGCAAATGAAAGCCTCAACTCTAACTCAGCTCTCAAGAATCGTCACCTGGAGTCAGCTCCCACTGATTGGATTCCATTAGTTTGAATCCTGTCTGGTGTCTTCCTTATCTGTCAGCCTGGTGTCACCACATCGGATCCACAGAGGACTTTCTCCCATTCTCCTGGTTACTCTGCCCTCTAACCTCCCCAACTTAAACCGCATTTTGGTCAAGGTTGATGCATGGTCTTGGTCAGTGAAACATGGGAACATTTTTGGTGCTTATTGACCTTAAAAACCTGATGCTGTGTTAACGTCTGTGGCAATGGATTCACTTGGTAAGAGGGCCTCTTTCCCCAAACGCATAATTGGGATAGAAGGTGGCAAGAGGAGGCAGTGGGGGTAGTTAGGAGGGATTTGGAGAATGATAAGCCATGGATAATGAAGGTCACCGACAGAGCTAAGGGGAACTGGCCCCAAGGGAAACGGCACTGTTTCCTGTGGCACAAACGTTGACGCAGAAGTCCAGGCTAACCAAAATGCAATCGACTGTCCTGACCTCAGGCACAGTGAGTATCATCTTCTCTCCCATAGATAATCTGCCCTCGTGAGCCAGCCTCTTCCCTGGCAACAGGAAACCACGGGTCAGAATGAGAACTGTGGGAACCTCAGCCCCAGAGGTTTTGGTTTGGATTCTCCTGTGTGGCCCCTTCCTAAGTATCCTCCATCAAGGCATGGGGCTTTTCTCACGCAGTTCTCATCTGTACAAACAATAATAACCAAACCTCCCTGCAGTGACTGGGGCGTGGCTCCTGAGCTGTTTGCAAAAGGATTTCTCACGTTTAGAAGTCCACTCCCTTAGATCTGGGTGAGTTCCAAGACTTTAGGCTTGGAAAGCAGAATGCTTTCCCGATCCCTGTGGCCAGGCATAGGGGGATGCTAAATCCTGTTCCAATAGGTCCCTTATGTCACCTGGTCACAGGTTTTCTGGTTGTACCATTTCTTTTCACGTGTGTGACTTTAGAAAGTATCGTTTTAACAGCCCCAAGGAGTTTCCCTTTGGCTGCCTCTTCTCCCCGACCCCCACCCCCCATAAGTGATCTCTTTGCAGCCCGAGGCACCGGAAGCAGCCATTTGCACCCTCTTATTAGCAGCTGAAGTGACTCTCCCAGGCAATAGCAGGAGAAATACCAGAGGGCAAGTGCTGAACGTTGCTCACGTTCATGCTGGCTTAAGCCGCAGTTCGTTCACCCTGTGACTTGACGTACTATTCCTAAATTCTGATAACAGTGAACTCATTTATCCTTTCTACGCCTGCAAGGCTTGCTGTTACGATGGTCTGTAACTTATTACTAGGCAACACCTGTTTGTATTTAAGTGATTCTTCATGGCTATTTACTTCTGGTCCATTCACAGTCTGTTTTGATGCTTGCTTACTGGTATTTTGCTAAATGCACCGCCATGATTTTTGTTCTTGTTTGTTGTTGCTGTTGTTGTTGCTTTTGTTTGTTTGGTTTTTGGTTTGGTTTGGTTTTGCCTCCTTTAGAGCAGCAGAGAGTTTGGGTAAAAGTCACTCAGCAGGCCAGCCTTTCAATGGACCAGTCCTGTTGTATAGTAATGGGAGGAGCATTGCTGATGTTGGTTCCACATCCCTAAGACACTGACTCCTCACTTCCCCCCAAAGCATAGAAAGCACATGTGTGCATAGATCATAAATGTCAGTATCAGGGAGCAACTGTGGAGATCAACTAAAGTGTTTACCTCCATAGCTCATCACATCTTACCATCCAACTCTCTCTCACACATACACACATACACACACACACTCACACAGGTACACATATACACACAGACCCCACCCCCACCCCACTCCCACAGCTATTGGCTAGTTTTTGACCAGAAACTTAGAATCAATCTTAATAATTACTCTAAAAGGTAGATTTATTTGCTGTAATAATTTCTAAGGTGGTAAATTGTTTTTAGGTACCTCTTCCCACAAATGATGAGAAAATCTGACTATCTGACTGTCGGGCAAGGAGTAAAAATATAATATTCAGTAAAACAACTTGGGAAAGTGTGCAAAAAGACGCCCCCCTCCCCCCCATTCTTAGCAAAAGCAAACTGTGTGGATTTTCTAGATAACCTGTACTTGGCATATTACAATCTAAGTGGTTGAATCCCAGTTTCAACCAAGGACTGTGGCTGCAGACATCACATTGGCCACAGGGGGGCACTGCAGGTCACCTAATAGAGCAGATGCACAGTTGAAATGTTTGAAAACTGCCTCTAAAATTCTGAAATTCAGTCCAACGAGGGGAGAGAAAAAAAACGTCATGGGGGATAACACAAAGCTAGACACACAGTTCTACTCATTAACAAGAGCAATTAAAGCTACAGGACTCAGAAAAGAATCAAGTTAGTCAGTTAAAGACTAACAGAGACTGGTTTTAAAGCATCCATCCATCCATCCATCCATCCATCCATCCATCCATCCATCCATCTGATTCTTATGTGTTTATGTTACTATTGCTGATGTTGTGTAAATGTGCATGTGGAAGCCAGAACACAGCCCTGGCCATCATTCTTCAAGCATAACCTCTTTGTTATTTGAGATGGGGGTCTCTCAGTGACCTGGGACTCCCTCTTATGCAGGCTAGAGTGACTAACTAGTTGTCCTCATCAGCACCGGGATTACAAGCATAGCCTATACCACGTGCCCAGTTTAGGTCTGTTTGGTGTAATACGGGTTCTAGGATTTGACCTCAAGTCTTCATGCTTGGAAACCACTTTACCAACTGAAAGATCTCCTTAGTCCCAAAGCTTAAAATGTTTACGACCAGGCCCTCTTAGAGAAGAGGTACGTTGACCTTTACACTACATCTATGATACTTTTCAGTGAGCCACATGGAAATAATAATTCCAGTTAAAGAAACTTCAATCCAGGACTGGCCAGCCACAAGTGCCTGCTTCCTCAAATGTGTATCAGGAATTGGATGAAGTCACTGTCTGTTGGCATTTCCAGTGAGTCACACCCAGACATATGAGGCCAACGGGAGAGACGTTCAAACCATACCCAGAGACTTCGGTGTTGGACATGATCTTGGAGGGCAACGTCGGTTTTGGGAATGAACTCAGAGGGCAGGGGACACAACTGTTTGTTTTTCTGCTTCTAGCTGAGAGTTATACCAAACAAAGGAAATGGCCTGGGTCCCCAGCCACAGGATGGGCGTGGCTTCCGCTTGTGCTTCAAGCAAGGTGCTTAGGGCTCTCTACAGGGACAAGCTACAAAGTGCAATGTGGGAAAGCCTGCTTTTGTTTGGAGATTTAGTTCTCAGTATGGTTAAAAGAGTTTGGATTGTAAGGGAGGAGTCCTCAGGCTCAGATCGATGGGAAGACGTAAAACCGTGGCAGAGTTGGGAAAGCGTTGTTAGCAATAAAAGAATTGCTGAAGAGAACCACGGTAATAATTTTCGCAAGAAAGGACTGCGAATGTAGCCAAGAATAGTCCTTAGAGTGTTAGCTACATACTCCATTTATTCTGTATAGACCCTAACTAATAACGCAAGTGAGAGATGTTACAGATAAAGCAGTGTTCGTGAAGGAAGCAGATACCCGTGGGGAAATTCTCAGCGCTAGGGAAGAACAGAGGGAGCGATGGACAATGAAGCTCTTGAAGATCAACAGAAGAACAAGATCCACTGCCCTCCTTTGTGTTGCAACCCGGGGAACTGAAAGGGGCGGACAGGTGGCCAAGAGTGTCTGAGCAGGAGGACAGTGGAGAGAGGTGACATCTTAAATCTCATCCAAATGACTACATGAACTTAAAGCCAAAATGAACAAAGGAACTTACACTCTCCAAAAGGTGTGGGGAATGGGAAGAACAGTGAGGAAGAGCTTGCCGCGAGTGGCTGCCCTATGGGTGCCTGAAACCACTGCGCAACTGCTGAAGTAGCACGTGGTTACTCGACAGAAGAGAGCGAGCCAACGATGCTCTAGGGGGGAATCAGGTTGGTTCCCACCAACACCGTGTAGCACACAAAGGAGACACGAGAGCTCCCGGCTACCCCTGGCGTGCTCTGAGTCGCCTCTGCCACTTCTGAGCTGTGTGATACAGAGTATGTTTTTTAACCTTTCTCTTCCTTGGCTTGCATACTATTCCAGTGGGCACAATGGTGGGATCGGATACATATAAGGATTAAATCCATTCTTACGTATGAGAGACTTAGAGCAGACATTGGTGCTAAGCCGTTATCAGCCATTGTTACTGACTCAACCATTAGACCATTGGCTGCGGCTGCATCCCAGATCCTGGCAGGCTGTGAGCATGGCCAGGCTGAAGAGGCACTGAGAGTGACTGACACACAGTAGGCCTGTATCTGGCCACCCGACTGTAAGAACAACATCAACTTGCATAAATCCTTTCCTTTATAGTCTGGGCTGTCCTCGGCTCTGCCCTGCTCAACACTGTTCATGAGCGAGACCTGAAATAACTTCATTTTATTTTAGACAGTTGGGAAATATTCCAAGTCCATAAAAATAACCTTCAACATTTAGATTCCTTTCACTAAGAACACGCTCATAGAGAGACAGAAAGCCTCTTGGAAGTGTGCGCCTGTGTGTGTGTGCACGCGCGCATGTGACCAAGCTCCAAGCAGCACATGCATTAAGCTAAACCTCAAAAGATCTCCCACTAGCACAAATGTTTACCAAGCATGTGATGTGCAGCTAGGCATGGTCCTGTCTCAGTCAGCTTACCGTTGCTGTTGACAGAATGCCTGAGAAACAAAGGAGGGAGGCTCTGTCTTAGCTCCTGCTTTCAGAAGTTTCGGTCCATGGTACCTGGGCTCCATTGTTGCGGAGCCAAGGTGAGGCAGAAGAGACTGGCCTAGTATGTGTGGTGAAGGTAGGCGCTTCTCTCTAGGATGTCAGAAAGAGATATCCTGAGACAAGATCTGAGAACAGGATGTGACTCTCAAGGGCCGGCTACCAGTGGTCTTCCAGCTGGGTAAACTCCTGAAAGGGTCCATCCCTTCAAGCAAGGCTCTCATGTTGTAAGTCCACTGCAGTATCCACCACAGATAACGTCAGAGCCCTCAAGAATCAATCATATCCCCAAAGTCCCATATGTGAATATGCTGAATTGAGGGCCAAGCCAAAGAGAATATATGAGAGAGCACAAATTCAAACTAAAACATCTAAGCATTTGAGATTTTCATAAAACCAATAACCTTTGTGGACTTAACCAGAAGGCCCAATGAATTCTTAGTTTGGGGATTTATTTTAATCTTTGTAGTCAGCCATATAACTCACTAACCTTTTCTCAACTGCTTATCGACGATAAAAATGTAGCCTCTTTGTGTGTAGCATTGTTCATCTACTCATAAGAATTCTCTTTGTGCTCATTATGGAGAAAAGGCAGAGACGGTTCAAGCTTCCATCCCACTAATAGCCATAAGAACGAGGCAGTTAACATGACAGCAGACATCTAGCCAGGTGTGGCAAGACATTTCTGTCATCTCAGCGCTTAGGAGGTAGAGGTAGGCGGACCTCTCTGAGTCTGAGGCCTGCCTGGTCAACATAATGAATTCCAAGACAGCCAACCAAGGCTATTCTGGGAAACCTCATTTCTAAAAACCAAAAATAATGAATAATAAATAAATAAATAAATAAATAAATAAATAAATAAATAAATAGATTTTTAAAAGTAATAAATAGATGTTGATAGAAGCATTGATCATTTTATCCAATGTTACAAACAGAAATCCTAATTCTTCTGTTCTTCTTGGGAATATTAGTGTTGATGTTGACTATTGGTGATGCTATATTACAACACGGCAGCCTATACTTCCTCCACTTGCATTTACCCTAAATATCTTCCAGCTGGGTAAACTCCAGAGATAGGGAAGAAACCCTAGGATGCCCTTCCTACACAGGGCTGCGATTCAAGATCTATCATGGGTTCGAATAAGTTCCCTTCTCTGTCACCAGAACCAGAGCACACAACTTGAAATGAATTTCTCAACCTAAATACTGCCCTTCCGATAGCACATGCCAAACAAGAAGTGCGTGAGGACTTGGTCCCTGACGATGGAGCCGCCTCGTGTAACACAGGATGGCGTCCTCTCAGAGGACCAATTGCCACTCAGCTGGTATCTGCTGGCACCTGTCCCTTTCTGTGACAGTCACACTCTTCCTACAATGTGTCCTCTGCAGGTGGCAGCACTGCTGTAAACCTCTGCCTGCCTGGGTCTTCTCCAGAATGGGCTCAAAGATAGCACAGAGGACAGACTGTAGGTCTAGTTACTGGTCCCCACGCTTGCAGCCAAGCATGACTGGAATTTCGGAAGGCTGCAAGACATGAGTTTCCCATTTCTTTCTTAGGCCACAGAAATGTTCTAGTGTGGGGGGAGGGGAGAAGAGAGATATTATTGTTTGTTATTTGCGCTGCCACAGTCTCCGACCCGCAGAGACAAGAATGACAAGGGACACCAAGACGGGTTCACGCAGCTTCCGCTTTACTTGGGGGCAAGGGCTATTCTTAAACAGTAGCGGCAACTGACCTCATCTCGCTCCACACCACCTCATCCAATCAGAATCACACACGCTCCATGCATGAATTGGGCACCAGCTCAGGTCGGTCACAGATAGGCTGACAGATCTGGATCACGAGGAGTAATCTAACTTGGCAGGCAGCTTACACATGCAGTTTCACTGCGCATGTTCGGGCAACGCAGTAAACATGGGGGGTTCACGGGGCCTGGCAATGGGCCAGGGTGCCCTTGAGTCAACGCTACAAGTATTGCAATAAATAATGTTAAATAAATAATGTTACAGAATCCCTACTGGCATTGATCTTATTAGTGGGGAATACAAAATAACCACACAGATGAGCTACTCAATAGATATGAAGTCCTATGGATGGAGTTGCTGAGCCACGGCCAATTATATGTTGTAGCATTTCCATGAAGCTGTATTCGTGAGAGAGTTTCAATGAGGTCATAAGGGTAGGGTATTCATTGGCCAGGACACACACACACACACACACACACACACACACACACACACGCACGCACAGCAATGAGAAGGTGGGTCTCGACTAGTCAGGAAGGGAACCCTCATCAGATCATGGCCATGCTGGCATGGATCTCGGACTTGCCAACCTCCTGGAATGTGAATAGATGTCTACAGCTGAATGTGTACACAGTTTGTGCTGTTTTCTTCTGACAGCTGGGAGACGCATAACATAGTCTAGTAGTGATTCATGATCTGAAGAAAAAGTCAGAAGCATAAAGGGCAGAGAGATGCAGAGGGTGGCCAAGGTGACCCAGGGTGGCCAGAGTGACCGTTTCAAGGAGAGATGCTGAGCTGACATCTGTTCAGGGGGCATGCTTCCGTCTCAGACTTAAGAATACTTAACAGTCAGGTTGTCCCAGTATTCCCTTGCCTTCAGGGGCACTGGGCAGGCTGCTCTACTTGAGCACATGGAGAAATGAAGTCTCCATTATGGGGAGGAAATGGGTGACATGATTACTGTGTGAGCTTCGGGAAGCCCACTATCCCAACATTCTCTCTTGTGAAAACGAGCAGCCTTGCTGGTTGCTGATAGGTTTAAATGAGGTAATCTATGTAAAGCATGCGTGTCACTGCCTGAAACAGTGCTCGGCAGACACAGGACAGTTATTAGAGGAATGAAGCCTATGCTATCATTGCTATCATCGTGAGCACCTACTACTATGATCACCAGAAAGCCACAGACAGGATGCTAGAAATGTTAGTGGTGGCACTCTCCCTGAGCTTCTTGGTTAGGAATGTCCCTGGGGCATAAACTTAGCTCCTGTTTCAATGCTCCATCACAGACCAAAGCTTCCATGCTATGAACTGCCTCCTCTCTGACCGACCTGTGGTGACAAAGGCTCTTTCCTGATTGGATTAACTCTTCCTGCCTATGAGTAGCAGAGCAGCAGTGACCTCACAGATACTGTCCTGGCTCTCGGGTCACCTGGAGGTTACCTTCCTAACACCAACAGCTGCTAGCAGGATGCAGCCATTCACTAGATATCACTGGGGTTGGGGGAAGAGATGATGGAGAGGAAAGAGAAGAGGAAGAAGGGAAATGAGTGAAATAAAACTGACAACAACCGACCAGGGGGAAGATGTGAGGACCCCTGGCAGTTTGCTATTGGGCTCCACTGCCTGGATACTGGGGAAAGGGTTGGTTTCTGTGATACCACTCATGTGGATCTTCCCTTACTGCACATTGATAAATCTGTAAATAATATATTACAAGCAGTTTGAGAATACTAAGGAGAAAGAGAAAAAAAACTTTGACAAACAGTTCCATCTCTGTCTTACTTTCATGGATAAAGCGAAGCGTTGTCCTGTTACTCCTGCCAAACTGCAGCTCTCCTAAACCAGCACCCATGCATGTGGCTTCTTTCTGATTGCTGCTGCTTTCTGGTGCACTTGTGGTCAGAAGTGGCTGCCAGGCATCCCACTGAGAGGCTTACCTGTGCTTCCTTCCAAGGGCCCCGGAGTTAGTTTGCACCAGACTTTTGCTTTTCTTCTCTCATTCTCCCTGAAAACCTCACTCCTTCTAAAATCATCATCAAGATCACACACTTCCCATACTATGTGTCAATAGGCCTGTGACTCACAAACACGGGTGTGATTCCAGTGTTAGCCGAGTTCTTGTTTTTAGTATTGTTTTCTGGAAATCAGGTGGTCTACTCATAATTTCTTTGGGGAAAATTTGATGGTAGGCACCAGACATGACTGTACAAAAATCTTTCTCACTCATGATTTCATGGTGAGTCAAATAAAAATCTAAAGGAGAAAGGGAACTAAAATATGAAACGTGGAGTACTAGGATGTCTAGAAGCAGGTTTACAGAGATGTTCAGTGGTCAAGAGCACACCCCACGTTTGCAGAGGATGTGAGCTCAGTTCTCAGCACCTACATCAGATGGTCCAATATTCCCTTGGCTTTCAGGGAACCTAATGCCTTTGGCCGATGAAGTTATGAAATGAAGGACGTGAGTACAGACGGCAGCAGGACAAGGGATGAGAAAGTTCTGAGGCAGATGATTCAAATTAGAAGGGCAGTAGAGTACGTTCATCTCTCTATGAGGCATTTTGCATGGAGATTACAGGGGTGCTTTGGAAAGACTGGAATTATCATCAGCATCTCTGCATTCATCTCTACAAGTGCTGCTTGTAGAACACAAGGAGTTGTTTCCAGAGGAGTTATACCTCCACTAGTCATTTGACCGTGAACAGTCATGGCCTGTCACACACACACACACACACACACACACACACACACACACACACACACACATACACACACACACACACACACATACACACACACACACACACATTGTCTCTCTCTGTCTGTCTCTGTATCTCTCTTTCACACAAACACACACACATTGTCTCTGTCTGACTCCCTCTCTGTCTCTATCTCTCTCTCTTTTGCACACACACATATTGTCTCTGTCTGTCTGTCTCTGTATTTCTCTCTCTCTCTCTCTCTCTTTCACACACACACACACACACACACATAATCTGCCTACTCTAAATTAATGGTGAGGAAAGTGATCAGTTTTGACAATCAACTAATACTTAAACCTCTTCTCTGTTATAACTGTATTTCCTTGTCTTCACCTTCCTGCTTCTTAAATGATTGAGATGAATTTATTTGTTCTCCTGCGTACCGCCGATTTCTGCCTTCTGCCTCCTCCTGTTTCTCAAGTGTTCTTGTGACTGTTCATAGTTCCTAAGATCCCCTGTGCTAGGCGTATGGATGCTCACCCTGCAGCTTGTGGACAGGAAGAGAGAGAGGTCAGTCCAGATAACAGGATCCTCTCCCAGCTCCTGACCCATCTTCTCAGTTCCTGACCTACTCTTGAAGGTTAGATAAAGAAAATCCTGGATGCTAAATACTGAAGAAAATCAGAGGTAGTTTGTCACAAGCAATTCCAGATTTGAGTAGCAAACCATCAGAATCCTCTCACCCACTTTCGGATGGGTCTCCTCTGTTTCCTACAAAGTCATTATGGGTCCAGCTGACAATCAGGTGTGCCAGCGGATAACTCATTCCATCCTTTGATAGGAATTTCTAGAAAAGAGTTTAATGGAACATTTTTATTTATTTTGTTAAGAAAAAAATCTCCATAGACTTATGATGCTATCTAATTCTCAAAATATACATAACTACCTTATTTGGGGGTATAAAATTACTGTTGAAATATTAAGTTCAAGCTTGTATACGAGATTGTAGTGAGGGGTAGCTAAACTCATAACATAACAAGCTTATAGTAATTTATAAATATTCCAAGAATCTTTACATTTTATTCTTTTGCATAGCATCCAATTTTCAGTAAGGGACATTTGGCATTTAACACAAAATGTACAAAATTTAAGAAGTTATGTGGTTACACTCATATCAGATAGTTAGGTGGTGATGTTATAAAAGATAAATTCCATTTTGGATCAACCATTGCTTATTTACTTAAAATTTCTCACTTTAAAACTTAGGTACCGCTGGACAGTGGTGGCACACACCTTTAATCCCAGCACTTGGGAGGCAGAAGCAGGCAGATTTCTGAGTTCTAGGCCAGTCTGGTCTACAAAGTGAGTTCCAGGACAGCCAAGACTACACAGAGAAATCCTGTCTCGAAAAACAAAAACAAAACAAAACAAACAAACAAACAAAACAAAAACAAAAAACTTAGGTACCTGGGGCTGGTAAAATGACTGTGTAGCTAAGAATACTGGCTGCTTTTCCTCTAGACCTGAGTTCAATTCTCAGCACCCACATGGTGGATTACAGCCATCTTTTTTTTTTAATTTTTAATATTTTTTATTACATATTTTCCTCAATTACATTTCCAATGCTATCCCAAAAGTCCCCCATAGCGCCCCCCCACTTCCCTACCCACCCATTCCCGTGGTGGTGCACGCCTTTAGTCCCAGCACTTGGGAGGCAGAGGCAGGCGGATTTCTGAGTTCGAGGGCAGCCTGGTCTACAGAGGATTACAGCCATCTTAACTCTAGTTCTAGGGGCACCAATACCCTCTCTTCTGGCCTCCACAGGCACCATGAAGAGACATAAAGGCAGGCAAAATATCCATACATATAAGATGAATGACAGGAATTTAATAATACATTTAAAACACAGGTAGCTAAATTTTGTGTGTGTGTGTACATATATTATATACATATATATATTATTGTATTAATCAAGTTTGTTGATTACACTACTGCACCATTTAATCCCATCCTATTGTCGCTGAATTTTTGTTTGTTTGTTTGTTTTTGTTTTTTCGAGACAGGATTTCTCTGTGTAGTCTTGGCTGTCCTGGAACTCACTCTGTAGACCAGGCTGGCCTCGAACTCAGAAATTCACCTGCCTCTGCCTCCCAAGTGCTGGGATTAAAGGCGTGGGCCACCATGCCTGGGTGAATATTTTTTTTTAATCTGGATAACTCTAAAGTAAATAAAAAGGGAACAAATGGATAAAGAAAAGAGTGACATTCTAATAGAATTATATAATATATAAAACTATATTATATTTTATTAAATAAATAATAGTTTAAATTAGGCACAGACCACCATCTTTAGGACTCAAACGTTTGTAACACAGTGTGCTACCTTTACTGGCTGTGGAGCTGTGGTCTCTCCCGCTCTCTCCATGGTTGGCTGACGCTCCGCTCCACTGGTCTATGTTGTGTTACTACACTGCTTTGCAACATGGGCCTCAGAGGTTCTTGGAGCTTTCAAAACAAAGTTCATCTCTCAGCTAAGACTAATAAAATCAAGCTCATATCTCTCACATCCCTGTTTAATGCCTTCCTGTGTGATTCTCTAATTTGTAGGCTGCAGCCAAGGGTTGATGAAGCAATTTTCCCCGTATTTTATGATTTCCTGGGTATAATTCCATTTTTTAAAAAAAAAAAAAAAACCAACACTAGCAAGGACGCTTTTATGTTTTCTTTTACTGCTTACAAAATAAGCAAGAATGTAGGGAGAGAAAGAAGCTTCTAGAAGAGCTTCAGCCAGATCATCCCTGTGTTGGGTTGCGTCTCCTTCCCATGAGATGAGCAGTCTCCCAGCCTGTCTCTCCACAGAAGTCTTTGTACCTTCCTGACCCTATTTCACAAGATTAAGCTGTCTCCTAGACCTAGATTTCTTTCCCTGGATTCTTCGTCAAACCATAGAACCATAGGCTTAAAATACCTAGCAGGTTTTAATAGAACTTTATATCTTAACATTGGTTCTTCTGCCACCCCCAAATCCAGACACCTCAAGCAAAAATTAGAAAGAACACAATCTCTCTCTCTCTCTCTCTCTCTCTCTCTCTCTCTCTCTCTCTCCTGTTCCCTCTCCCCTGTCCCCCTCCTTCCACTCCTCTCTTCTCCTCTCTTTCTTCTCCTCTCCTCTCTTCTCCCCTCTTCTTTCCTCTCTTCTCCTCTCTTCTCCTCTCTTCTCCTCTCTTCTCCTCTCTTCTCCTCTCTTCTCCTCTCTTCTCCTCTTCCTCTTCCTCTTCCTCCTCCTCCTCCTCCTCCTCCTCCTCCTCCTCTTCTTCTTCTTCTTCTTCTTCTTCTTCTTCTTCTTCTTCTTCTTCTTCTTCTTCTTCTTCTTCTCTCTCTCTCTCTCTCTCTCTCTCTCTCTCTCTCTCTCTCTCTCTCCCTCTCTCTCTCCCTCTCTCTCTCCTCTCTCTTTTCTCTCTCTCCTCTCTCTCCTGTCCTTACAATCCATTTACAAGATTGTAATAGGTGGAGGGTCAAGCTTATAGCAAAAACTATGCACATTTTAGCATCAGTGCTGCTTTTAATTCCAGGTCTTGACATCTTTTGCCAACACTACTAGAACCCTGGCTGGTCTGCCTGCTTCTCATCTTACCCATGTGTGTTTCATCTTCCATCAAGCAGACAAAGAGGTCCTTCTAAGAGATGCACATCAGTGTCTTTGTTCTGGGAATGTCCTGTGACTTTCCACACACTTCAAACTCTACCACTCTTGTTCCCAGGTCTCCTTGAAGGCCTGGCTGGCCCACCTTCACCACCTCACCTCATGCCAAGCTCCCTCAGGCTCACTGTTACTAGACTGGCTAGATTTCTACTATTTTCTTATACAGGGCTCTTTTTTAAATGATCATTCTTTGGAACCTTTGTTGTTTCTCATCTGGCATTACTGTCTTCCTTCCCACAGAGATCCACAAGGCTGGCTCCTGCATCTTGCCCTTTGGCAGCAAGGCTGAGTTCTGAAATCCACACTTGGGTTATTAATCTAGTGTTATCTCACATTCTCGCCATCACACCACCAACATTCATTTTCCTTTTAGCAAATTCTCAGTTTGAAGAATCAACTGGTTTATTTATTGGTGAACTTGATTTTTAAATAATTAAAATTGTTCTTTGATAGTTTTATATAAGTATATAATGTATTCCGATTAACCCAACCCCCCAGTTCTCTGTAATCTCCCTCCTATCAATACTGTCTCCTCTCTACTGGTCTCTTTTTTGTTGTTGTGTCCTTTTGCTTTATTTTATGATACAGGTAATAATCAGATCTATGTGGCTGTGAGTTCGGAATTTCCAAATGGGCACAGCTGAAGGTAACAACTCTCACCCTCAGCACTAGGGAATTATTCATTCTCTCTCTCTCTCTCTCTCTCTCTCTCTCTCTCTCTCTCTCTCTCTCTCTCTCTCTCTCTCTCCCTTCTTCCCTCCCTCCCTCCCTCTGTTCCTCTCTCTGTCTTTTGGTTTTTCAAAATATGTTTTTTTTTTTTTCTGTGAAGTTGCTCTTCCAGGCTAGCCTCAAACTCAGAAACCTACCCTGCTCTGCCTCCTGCGTGAGTGTTAAGATTAAAGGCATGAGCCACCATTACCCAGCTATACCATTTTTTCTTAAGAAAAGGATTGACTAATAGGAGTATGAGCTGAATGTCAGGTCACAGTCTTCTAGGACCCAACGTCGAAATGAATAAGATATTCATTGACTTATGGTGTGTCTTATGAAGATCTATAAAACCAAAGCATTTTAGCATATAATCAGTCTTAAAGTTTTTTACTGGTGCCAGCAAGAAGACTTAGTAGTTAAAGATATTTGTTAGCAACCCCATGACCTGAGTTTATTTCCTAGATCCTATATGGTGAAAAGAGAGAACTGACCCCAAGGTCCTATTGTCCTTTTCCTCTACATGCCTGCTGTGCGGCACATGCATGCTCCCCTACACACACACACACACACACACACACACACACACACACACACACACTACATACAGATGTACACACAACAAGTGATACCAGGAGGAAATGGAGACGAGGACTGACTTAGAGTGATTCAGGCTAGGGTGCAGAGGTATGGGGATCTACACCAGGTAGTGGTGAAGATGTAGACCAGCACAAAAGTGACCCAGGTTAGCACACGTAATTGTGGGAGCCCACACTAGACAGTAACAGAGGTGGAAAGCTACCTAACGGTGAGGTGAGATCAGGCCCAAGCTGCAGCATGAGTAAATTACAAACAGTGGTAGGCAGCACAGTGCCCTGCCATCAGAGAGCACACAGGCTGCATTCGACTGCACCGCTGAAGAATGCTTTTGCCCATATCTGAACAAAGTGCCACAAAAAACAACTCTGGGAGTCAGAAGAGCCACAACATTCCACTGGGGGAAATAAGTTGAATGGACTTCCACGGTAAGAAACAAGATGACCTGAATTACAAAGAAAAGTACCCATCCACAAATTCATCTCACATGTGCGAATTCTAATACAGAAACAAAAGGAACATGAAAAGCCAGGACTGCACGTCTCCTTCCCAAACCGCCAAGCCCACAGAAATGGCTCCCAATGAGGAAGCTTTAAATGAAATTACAGTTAATTTAAAATAATGATTATAAATATGTTCAAAGAATTAAAATAGGTAATGTATAGTTTATGAGAGAATACACACAATCACATGGATGAAATAAGAAAGTCAGTTAAACATATAAAAATATAATGCAATAAAGAAATAGAAATACAGAAGAAAAGCCTAATCAAAATGATGGTGGAAGTGAAAATGTTAATCAATCAATAAATACCTCATCAATAGAATAAAATCATGTATAAGATAGAATTTCAAGCCTTGAACCCATATTAGAGGAATGGGACTTTATAGGCAGAACCAATTATATATATATATATATATATATATATATATATATATATATGATATAGATATAGATAGATATAGATGATATAGATATAGATATAGATATAGATATAGATATAGATATAGATATAGATATAGATATAGATATAGATATAGATATAGATATAGATATAGATATATATTCAAATATATATGAAGAGAACATTGGAGAGTGTTGGAAGCCATAAAAGATAACTCCATTATATTCCACCAAATACACATGTTCTCTCAGAAAACCATTAAACTTTTTCTAAAATAAGTCACATATTTGGAAACAAAGCAAGCCTGAATAAATATAGGGTAATTTAGTTAACCTCTTGCATTCTATTTGATCACAATGGAGTAAAGCTGGAAACCAACAAGGAAAACTACAGAGAATCATGGAAATTAAATGATAAACCAGTAAATGATCACTGAAGGAATAAAGAAGGAAGAAAAGCAATTCACAGGACTGGGTGAAAATGAAAATATAATATATCTGAACCTATGGTATTCAAAGGAGGTTGTCCTATGAATAAAGTTTATAGCTGTAAGGGTTTAAATGAAATGAAAGAAATCAGAGAACTCAGATGATGTACCTATAAGCACTAAATAATCAAGAATAAATAAAATATAAATGAGGTAGACAGGAAGAAATAATCAGGAAAAAACCCAGAAACTATTGAATAGAAACAATCAATTAAAAAACAATACAAAGGACCAATAACAATGGTTCATTGAAAGGATAAAGAAAGAAGATTGGCAAATCTATAGTCAAAGTCACCAAAACAAAGTGAGAGAACACTCAGTAAAACTAGAGGCAGAAAAGGACATATTGTGACATACTAATGAAATTTATAAAATCAGAGGTCTATACTTAAAAACAAAAAACAAAACAAAACAAAACAAAAACCCAGAAACTGTTGTCCTCCAAACTGGAAGATCTAAAAGAAATGAACAAATTTCTAGTTGTATATGACCTTCCAAAATCAAACAAGATGGTACAAATGATAGTAGCAGATTTACAAAAAGGCAATTAAAGCAGTAATAAAGAAAAATCTCCTAACTTAAAAAAAAATACCAAGGACCAGATTCTAGTAGAATTTATACCAGATCTTCAAAGGAGAACTAATACTAATACTTTTCAAATTATCCCATAAAAATTAAAAGAAGGAACACTGTTAAAACCTTATTAAAAAGTAATCATTATGCTGATACCAAAAATCTGATAAAGACACAGAGAAAAAGATTATCCACTACTCTCTCTAATTAATATAGTGTCAAAATTATCAAACTAAATCAAAGACCAAACAGAAAAAGGTCTTTATCACATTCAAATTGGTTTAACCCAGATAAGCAGGAACGGTTCAATATGCATAAGTCAATAAATGTGATTCATCACCTAAGTAGACCAAAAGACAGAAATCACATGATTAACTCAACTGTTGCAAAAAATGTCTTTGAAAAACCGAACATCCTTTCCTGATTAAAGCTTTATATTGACTAGAGTTAACGCATAGTTTAATTAATAAATGCAACACACCACAAACATACAGTCATTATCATAATAAACAGAGAAAACCTCAAACTATTTCCACTAAAATCAGCAACTAAAGTGTTTACTTTCTCCATGTATATTCAGTACAGTGCTTGAAGTTTTAGCTAGATCAATAAAACAAGAAAAAAGAGATACAAATAAAAAAATGAGGAGTTAAAAATCTCCCAGTTTGCTGATGATGCCATTCTATACCTAAGAAACTCAAAAGGATCTGTCGGAAAACCCCTAAAGCTGATAGTTTCATCAAAGTAGCAAGATACAAAACTAACCCTTATTAATCAGTACTTCTCCTATATAGCAATAGCAAGCAAATGAAAAAGAAATTAAGAAAAGGAGCACATTTACAACACACACACAGACACACAGACACACACACATGCGGGCACAGACACATAAACAAATGCATCCATGCATGCACACACACGGAAAACAAAAAAAAATCTGTGAATAAACATAATGAGAAAACGAAAGACTTCATTACAGAGAGAAGGAACTTCAAGACAGTGAAGAAATTGAGGAAAATAAGAAAGATACTAGAACATGAAAAGGCCTCTCATGCTCTTGGATAGGGGAATTAATGCTGTGAAAATGGCAATCCTACCAAAACCAATCCACAAGTGTAGTGCAGTTCCCTTCATAATTCTCACACCATTCATCACAGACAGGAGGGAAAAAAAAAAACCTTAAAATTTATATGGAAGCACAGAAGATGAAGGGTGGCTAAGGCAACTCTGAACAGAACGAATACTGCTGGAGGCATTAGCATATCTGATGTTACATTATGTTTTCAATACAATAGTAATAGAATCAGAATGGCACTCAGACAAAAACAGCTATCCAGATCTATGGAATAACACAGAGGACCCAGATAAACGTCAAAGCTACTACTGTACCTGGCTTTTGACAAAAATGCACATTGGAGAAAACAACCCAGCATCAGTGATGACAGAGGACAGGGTAGAGATAAAGGTAGACACAGAGACAGAAGTTGAGGTGAAAGAAGAGGAATGGACAGAGATAGTTCTCATGACATAGGGAGGGAGATAAGCAGTCCTCTGACTAGCAAGATGAAAAGGTTTGACATCCAAGCCAAGGTCAACTCTATGTCATTGACTGTCCCGAACATAGAAAGGGACAAGAGTGATGTGCTCTGCAAAGCTCTCCATAAGTGACCAAAAAAAAAAAAAAAAAGGAAAACAAAAACATGGAAAAGATAACCCAGTGCCATCTTGGCTGTTGATAAATCTGAGCTGGAGATCATAGGCAGAAGCTAAATTCTGCTTATCCAGGGTCTGGGAGAATGAGTTCAAGTTCAACTTCCCATAACACTCAGCTTAGAAACAGCAGTGAGAAGAATGTGACATGCTATCTCTACTGGGGACACTGTATCTAGGTATAGGGAGCTTCCAGGTAACACGCAGACCTGGGGTTCTACAAACCCTTCTGGGAGATGAGGTGATAGCCATAGCTATAACACTGCTACAACATGCCTGTGCTTAGCTCTATCATGTCACCTACACCCTCAAGGACCACAGTCACTTGGTAGGTTCTGGGCCACCTGATAACATTAAAGATGGTTTACCTGTTAGGCCTCTGTCCTAGAAAATGAAACAAGTATAGTTTGGGGTTAAAGTTTATTATTTCCTGAGATTCTGACAATTCAAAAATCAGGTTTTCCCACGTGCTTTTAATTCTTAATACTGAAACACAGCAGTCAAAAGAGGACATGACAGCACATACAGTTTTCATTTGTTTGTTTGTTTTTTATGCAGTAACTTGGAGCTTTTTCTTTCTCATCTGAGAGCATTAGGAGTGGGGACAGAGAGATCCTGTCTCCTGTTCAGAGCTCATTGTTGGGGAGGAGAGCAAGAAAACAAAAACTAACATGCACTGTGAACATCATTTCTGTACTGTGCACATCACCTCCACACTGTGCACATCACCTCTGCACTGTGCACATTGCCTCCACACTGTGCACATCACCTCCACACTGTGGACATCACCTCCGCACTGTGCACATCACCTCTGGACTGTGCACATCGCCTCCACACTGTGCACATCACCTCCACACTGTGCACATCACCTCTGCACTGTGCACATCACCTCTGCCCTGTGCACATCACCTCTGCACTGTGCACATCATTTCAGCCCTGTGCATATCACCTCCACACTGTGCACATCACCTCTGCACTGTGCACATTGCCTCCATGCTGTGCACATCATTTATGCTACAGCTTTATTCATCTGGAGGGCCTAAGCCAATGAGTACAAAATTCTTACTCTTTTGTTAGTCAATTAAATTAGTCCTCTCTAAATGTATAGAATTCTCCCAAGGGAAGGGATAACTTTTTTGTCTGATATTAAAAATAAAATAAATAGAACAAGGCAACCGAACTAATATTTTCTAAGCATGTATCTCTCCCAAATAGAGTACTCACTCATGGAAACCCAGGAGATGTATATGTATACATATATACTATATGTATATATTTAATATACAACATAATATAATATACGCCATAACATAATTAATAATTCGTAGTTGCAATTAATAATTAATATGTAACACAAGATATACAACCTATAACATATTATAATTTATAATATATGATATATGATGTAATATATGTGATATATGATATATATGTGATACATGATATGCAACATATAAAATGTGATATATATGCTATATGATACATAATATATAATGTATACAATATAATAACATGTACTATATTCTATATATTATATACTACATACTATATTATATGATAAATAATATGTGACACATGGCACATTATATACAATATATGATATGATTAATATTATATGAAACATCAAACACAATACATGATATGTAACATATAATCTAAAATCAATAATATATGATTTATAATAACATGCACATTTAGAATGATTAGCCTATTATCCACTCTCAGTTTCTGCACTATACACATTTTTTTTAAAA
The DNA here is from genome assembly GCF_978045245.1 of Mus caroli. Classification (NCBI taxonomy): domain Eukaryota; kingdom Metazoa; phylum Chordata; class Mammalia; order Rodentia; family Muridae; genus Mus; species Mus caroli. The sequence goes on from NW_028227270.1 coordinate 12,200,975, forward strand.
AGTGGTGGGTTTTTCAAAGCTTACTGCATAGACCCATGCAAATATTATGTGTACAATGTATGTGTATAGCTTTTCTTTGAAGACTTCCGATTTATATACATGAGCTATATTTATGCAAAATTAATCTCACTCACGTGCATACTAATCTTGAAAGCCAGAAATACAGTCAGTGTTAGAAACAGTGGACATTTGAAAAGTATTAAATATCAAAGAGCTGAGCTTTGAGTCTTGCCTATCACATGGAAGTCTCGTTCGTTTTGGCAGAATCATACATATCAATTTCTTTGTACAATATTTGCCAGGAAGGCAATCACAGGCCTAGAAGCAATAACTGAGAAGTGGGAATAACAAGGCCCTTTATTTTTAATAGAAAAGGAAGATTAGACTCGTATCAAGAAAAGCTGTTATCAATTAGTGCCAAACAGAGATAGTCAATGAGGCCATTGTCTGACTATTAGACTTAGAGAGGCTCTCAGTGTTCTTCCATTGACATGTTCAAACATCCTCCCCAGCACAGGGACAGTCTCTAGGAATGTCACCGACAGCAAGGATAGTGGCTAATGGACTTGAGTCCAATCAGACAAGCAAGCACACATGCACACATGTGTGCATATTCGTGTGTGTGTGAGTGCACATACACACACACACACACACACACACACAGAGAGAGAGAGAGAGAGAGAGAGAGAGAGAGAGAGAGAGAGAGAGAGAGAGAGAGAGAGAGATTGATTTTGATTTTTGGACATGGGTAATTCCCAATTTAGGCATAAAATAAATTACCAGATTTGAATTTGAGGTTAAGGTTCCATAAAAGGGTTTTGATGGTATATATAACTTGATTTTTAGCCTCCCCTTCAACCCCCCCATCCACCATTTATTTTTGTTCTTGCTGTTAAGGTTCAGTTTCTGACAGACAGACAACACACACACACACACACACACACACACACACACACACAGAGTAAAACTGCAAAGATGTAAAGCAGAGTGGACCATTGCAATTAAAACAGGAGAACAGCAAGTAGCCTGTTTCATTAAAGGCAGACAGCAGTCCTGTAGATTGAGTGAAGCACAACTTAAACTGAGCAAGTCACCAATCTCCATTCAACTATCCAAGCTCTGAAAAACACAGAATAATTTTACTATCCGAAAGAAGTATTCCATTGTAGAAACACGGACGTGTTAAATGTCACTTTCAGAAATATGTCTACCTCTTCCCAGATGATGAAATTCACCTTCTACATTATCATGCACACATTTAACTTTTGAGGCCACACACACACACACACACACACACACACACAGGGCACCTTGGTGACTAACTAAGCCATCCAATGTCTGTTTACACAGTTCACATTTTGTCTGATTCTCACTCCATTTTACTCCTCAGCATAAACATGCTAATTGAAAGACAGAAAATGCTCATTAGGAAAAAAGGACTTAGAAGGAAGCCCAGAGACAGAAGTGGGAGTCAGACGAGGTCCAGTGGAAGTCTCATTAGGAGAGAGCCCTCTGAATGCCATGAGGAGCAGTGGAGAAAAGGACCACGGATGGCAGCTGGGCATTTAAGTGGCTCAACCTGAACTTAATCTTCACAAAAGCATCTACTGTCTTGTTTGAAATAGCGCGGCTGAAAAATAATATCACAAAAGGTGCTATTGAAATGATCACATGAAAAAACGAATTAAAATAAAAAAATCATACTCTTCAAATTATGTCAGGTCATTTCCACTTGTACTAAGACAGGAAATTGAGGTTTTATTGCCTTTATTAGCTTATCATCTTCACACAACACTTATACAGATTAGGGGAAATGAGGTGCCTAATAGAAATATATAAATGTTTTTGATAGAACAGGGCTTAAGGAAAGGAAATAAAGAGTGGTTAAAACAAAGTAATTCATAAAAATTATTTTCATCCAAAGAAAGAAAGAAAACACAGTGACAAGCTTTTTCTCTCGCTTTGTTTTTTGTTTTTTAATCTAGTGCAATTTATAAGGGGAAACGGGGAGAGAACCTAGCACTTGAGTAACTGTAAAGATACTGACAGGGAACTTGAAACTATAAAAGTAGATCTGCCAAGTCCAGCCAGAGGAACATGATTTTCCTCTCTATAAGAGGCAAGGACTCGAGGACGTTAGGGTTGGGCACCTAACTAACCAAAACCAAAGATGACCAAGGGAGTACTAGAAAAAGATGATTTTGGTAATACATTTTGAAGAGTTTGGGGGTCACCTTGGAGATTCTCCTTCAGTCTCTCCCCTCCCCTCCTCTGCATCACTTTAACTTGTGGCTTGTTGAAATCTCTTTTCACTAGCTGGCATGTGTGGATGGGTAGATCTGACCAAGGGTCGTTTAAAGGGTCACAGGCACTGACCTAACCCTCATCCAACATCTACCATATATAACTTGGAGACTGAGGCAGTGATGCAGTTCAGATCCGAGTAGAAGAGAAGGTTCCATCTCACGAGTCCTAGGGATACAGCACTGTTACATGTGGACTAAACATAAGTGATGTCTAAAAAAGAGTAGGCCAACAGGCTTCTTTGTAAGTGCTAGCTGTGATTCATCCAGGCGACTGTCAAAGTGGAGGACTTTGGGAAAGATTCCTAGGCGAAGGCTTGGAGAGGAGGCAAGACATGCTGCGTAAATAAATGTGGTACTGAGAGAAGTCACATGCATCATGCACTTGTCACCCTTCACACTGAGTATTTACTTAGCCAGGTGTTCTTGTGCTGTTGTTCATAGAGTGGTCCCAAAGAAAGTATGTAACAAGTGATTAGGGTAGGCATATTATGTAAGTAAGAGGAACACACACACATACACACACACACACACACTCACAAAGACGGAGAGGGAGAGGGAGAGGGAGGGAGGGAGAAAGAGAAAGAGAGGGGGAAGCTCAATCATAACTAGAAATGGAGTATCTAAGGAGGGGATAGGGGGCTTTAGGAGGGGAAACCAGGAAAGGGGATAATATTTGAAACATAAATAAAATATCTAATAAAAAAAAACTTTTAAAGCTCACATTCTGGTTACCCCCCCCCCCCCGTTTCTCTCTCTCTCTCTTCCTCTCCCTCTCCCCCTATTTCTCTCTGTGTATGCATGTGTGAATACAAACTGAGGGCTTCATGTGTGCTAAGCAAGCATTGTCAAGCTACATCCAAGAACACCTGCATTTTTTTTGGGGGGGGGGTTATTAACAGTTAAGCTCTTGATCAAATAGTCTACCACTAGTAGATTCATTTTTTTTCTGTTAAAACAATAACTCAGTGAAGAAATCCATTTGTATATATGCCCAATTATGTAAATTACTTAACACATATAATTATCTGGATTACTTGCCCGCTATCTTTATAATCAATGTCTCTGTAGCCAGCTGTGAGAGTTTGGCAGTCCTCCTTCAACCGCAGCTGTTTTCCCAAATTCCACTGGCTCCACCCTTCAGCTTAACAGCCACCCCCCACCCCCACGAAGAGAGAAAAGCAAGTTTCTCTGCAATTACATCGTGAGGGTTTGGTTAAACCACAAAACAAATGGCCTATTTTGATGCACCCATTTGCTAAAAAGGATCCCAAACTATTAGCAATATCTAGGAACACTTTGCTGGTGTCTACATGAAGACATCTTTCACACATTTATCCTTTCATATCTCAAGTTTTTAATAGTCTATTTAAGTAGTTTTAACAGGTACTTGTGTTTCCTTTATTAATTAAAAAGTCAGAGACATCACCCCGGTGTCCTCCATAATTCACCGGAACATGAACATCTAGAACTCCTCTTCTTCTAACATCTGGGAAGGTAGTGCTTGCTGTTAATTTTAGAATTCTGCTTTGGTGTGTGTTTTGTCTTGAAGTTCCAAGCTAAGAGGACATACACCTGAACTTCTCAGTTTTAACATTACTGGGCTCCAATGTTATTCAGTTCCCTGACAAGTTCACTGTTTATCAGTACTGTGAGCTTCAGTGAAAACATCAATATAGCTCTCAGTGGGCAACTCTCTCATCTTGGCAAGAAGCCCATGAAAGAGAACCGACAGACCTTTTCTATATTTGAATTTAAACGACACGCTGACAGATAGCATCTTTTCACCTGTAATTGGACTGGAAAAGGAGCAGCAGAGAGGGAGGCTTCCCAGCTGGTTTTTCAGAACATTTATTAGCTGTTTCTCTCCTGGCCACCATGGATCTGATTGGATTAATGCATTTTGAGCTTTCTGTAACTTCTTTGCTCCTCAAATGAACAGATATACACCTCAAAATGAAATGCTGGAAAACAAACTTTGAGTTTTCAAAATTAATTATTTTTAAATCAATAACTCAACCTCGGAAAAAGAGATCTACTCATTTTCAACTCATTTTTCATTCACCATCTCATAAAGCAAGGTCTGCAGCTTTGAATTTTAAAAAAGAGGAGCATCTCGTAGATGTTTGAGAGACTGGAGACTGGGTGTGGGCTCTAAGACCCTCATCCTAGTTGCCTGGAAGTCAGTCTTCCACTAGCAGCCCTCAGATGAAGATGTAGAACTCTCAGCTCCTCCTGCACCATGCCTGCCTGGATGTTGCTATGTTCCCGTCTTGATGATAATGGACTGAACCTCTGAACCTGTAAACCAGCCCCAATTAGATGTTGTCCTTATGAGAGTTGCCTCGGTTGTGGTGTCTGTTCACAGCAGTAAAACCCTAACTAAGTCATTATGCACTGGCCAAGAAATAAAGAACTTGGAGAGAAATAAAAATCAATCAAATTTACTAACCCTCATCAAGGAGTCCATTTTCTTATTATGTATAGATAGTAAAGTATTCTGAAGTGGGATGGGAACACAATAACTGCTTATTCTAGAGAGGACAGTGGGAATTACCCTCTTTAACTTCTAGCTATAGAAATGAAACAGACCTCAACAATCCTTCAAAATCAAATTTTGTTCACTCATCTTTTCAATGGTTAGGTAACACTTCTGTAGCATAATTCAGTTAGGGCACACATGGTTAGACACTGAAGCTGTACCTACAGGGCGTTCCTTCTGCAACAATAAGAAGGTCCAATGTACTGAAAATGGGAGTCTTTATAACTTGATAAAGGGAGAATGCCTGAGGTGCGGAAGTGTGTGTGCTTTCCTCTAACACCAACACTCTGAAGGGGAAGTAGGGCTAAACTTTGAGGATTGCCTGGTCTGTACAGTGAGATGCAGGATAGCCTGAGCAACAAGACAAGATGCTCTCTCCAGTCCCATCACCTCCAACAGGAGAAACGAATACTTTCAGGATATGAGAAAATATCTGAGACAAAAATAATTCTTTTTTTATGGAGTAGGTTTAGAAGAGGTATTTTATAGAATTATAGTTTCTTGCCATCAAAATACTAGAGTAGAGAAATAGCACTTCTGGGCTTACTGGAAGGAAAACTTGCACAATCAATAAAATGTAAGTGGACAGATAAAATGGTCAACACGAGGCCAGAGGGGTTGCCATACTGATTATAGAAGTAAGCAAATGAGATAAACAACATCATTGAAACCCAGGTGTGGTGGCTCAAGGCAATATTCCTTGATGGGTTGGCTTGTTTACAACAACAACAACAACAACAACTTATACTAAATGTTTCACAGCACCAGGCTCACTGTCAAAGATTTTATAAGCATGGTTTCAGTCTAACAACTTGTATATAGTAGAATTGCAAATATCATACTCTTTTAAACACAGGGAAATCCAAGCCTTTGTGAGGTTGTATAACTTGACCTTGATCACATCTTAAGTGCCAAAGACAGAACTTGCACTTATATTTTATTCTAAATCTCTCAGTAGCACATATTCTACATTCTCAGAGCTGTGCTATGGCTTAAGATGACAGTAAAATCTTGCCAAACACGGTATAAAAGGAAGGCAAAGGCTTCTTGCTAGTTATTCTCAAGGGCAAACCAGCCCTGTAGAGTTGACAAGGTGAGGTAAATTACAAAATAAAACTATCTTTGATACTTCATACTAGAATCAAAGTATCAATGCCAGCAGCCCTGCCTCTAGGTTTTCATTTTGCCTAAATTAATGCAAAGAGTTATTCTCTTTCATAAGTACAAAATGATGGTCATTCTTTTTCATAATTACAGATTTCCATTGCTTCTATAGAATACTTATAGGTGATATATGTAGGATCCACAAGTTGTTAAGTAGATGGAATGATAATTTCTAAGATGTGAATATTGTGAAAACAGGGTTAATGCGGCAGAAGCTTGCATGTCCACGTCAAGGTGGCACCTTCTTTCACTTCTGAACTTTGGTAGAATGTGCTGCTGTGACAAGAGTACACACTGGGTACCAAAGAAGTCCTGACACTAGTAGAAGTCCACCTTCTCCATGCTGATTTTTTTTTATTTCTAAAATAAAAGATAGATTAGTTTTATTCAGTCAACCCTTAATTCTACGAGAACATGATCAGAATGCCAATATGAAATATGAGCCCCTTTAATTGACTGAGAGCTCAAGGCCTGAAGGAAGGAAAGATGACATACACAGCTTAGGGAGATGGAGTTATCAACTAAGGTTGGGACAAATAGAAAAAGGCCAGTGGACATGAACAGGAGAACAAGAGGGGGCGATCAGAGAGCAGGATGTCTGAGTTTGAGTTTTGGAAACAAAATGATTTTGCAGCATGACAGTATGATGGTGCTGAGCTGTGTGGCTGGTGTATGAGAGAAGAATTTTCATATAAGAGACTTAGGAGGCCTGGACTCTAATGAGCATTGTGCTGACCAGTGAGATGAATTAAGTTGGAAAGGAAAGTTTGAATTGTGGAGGAGAAATAAATATAACTTAAGAGATGAAGGGGGAGGTTACATAAAGCCAAACGGTTACTCAGGTTTCCCAAACTTGAGGTGAGTAAGCAAAGACCACAGGAAAGTCTAGAGGAGGAGGGTAGGTAATTTGGGGTGAGTCAAATTCTAAACAAGAATTTTCTGAGAGAGCTCTGAGAACTTGATGAAGACTTGGTGACAAGCGTACTGGCTACAGGCAATAGCAGCGTTCTCTGGGAAATGGCAGGCTCTGATAAGTTTGAGGTCCATGCTTGGTCTTGATCTGTTGGCTAAGAAATCCCAGTCTGCATCCAGGATTCTGGGAGTGGTGGTAGATGGTGTGTGACATGTGATTATGTTACAGGATGGGTGTGAGGGATGAGGTCAGATGTAATCTTCTGGAAAAGTCCTCTAAAGGGATTTCGAAATCTGCAAGGACCAGCCTTACAGACAGCATGTCCAGCACAGTGCATGATGAATAGAGATAAGCTAGCTTTACTCTCTTCTGTGCAAGCTGATGGACGGACTAAGTTAACAATTCCATTTAACAGATACAAGCATGGGAGCCTAAGAGAGCACATGCCAAATGCCATTGTCACTTCCGAACTGACAAGAAATCAGCTAGTGCTTATGATTGTGTAAACAAAGAAACAACAACAACAACAGAACCCAAAACAAACAAACAACAAAAACAACAACACATTCCTTTTTGATTATTAAGTTCAACATCAAAATGATCTGGAGACATCCTTTGCAAAATGACATGCTCATAACACCACGGCGTGAATACAGATTCCGTTTCCCTCTGCTCATTTTCTTTGTATGCAAATCCACCCACTGCAAAAGGAATGAAGAACACAAGAGGCCAGCACTATAAATATCAAAGCTAGGTGACTTCTTCAAGCACCAATGGTACTTGCTTGCCGTGTTCCTCTACTTTAGCTATCAAAACTATGGGGCACCATATGAAGGGAACATGTTTTGTTACCTGTTGTTAGTCCATGTGTTTGCTGCAGAGGGTGAGGCATTTTGGTTTGTTTTTACAGCCTTTGTTTTGTTATACAGACTGGATGGAAACTCCTGTGACCAAGGCTGGTGCCAAACGTATACTCCTGCCTCAGCCCCTATACTCTTGGGATTAAAGGCAGATGCTCGGATGCCACCACATCTGGTTAAAGGTGATCCTTTTGTATATATAAAATGACAATAGGGCCTGTCCCAGGATGACATTAGTCACGTTAGTGAGATTTTAAAATGCAGGGGATCATTTAAAGAGGCCAAGTTATGTCTTCATGTAAAATGTGATCATGGCTAGGAGTGGAATTCAGAGGGTGTGGGGAGTAGTGGGGGGGGATGAATAGGCAGCCTGTGAATTTTTATCCTCTATCCACTCCAAACTCAAAGGCTAAATATTCATTTGTCATGCTTCATGCTCCTTGATAACATTCTTCAGTCAGAGATAGTGTTGACAAGGCATTGCTCTCTAGTTAAGCTTAGGAAAATCAAATGTGTCTATGGATAAATACATGGTCTCATAGCTTAATAGTTACTAATTACTTATAGTCAACGAATAGTCTAGTAGGTAAATAGGTACTTTGCAATTTCAGCAAAAGATTCACCCTAGATTCATCCTCAAAGACAATTAAAAGGGTGAAATTTGTGTTCTCAGATTCTTAAGGGTGAATATCATCTACAACATATAACTTTTCATTTTCCTAGTGATTTTTAAAAAGGATTTTTTATTTGCTTGCTTATTTATTTATTTATTTATTTATTTATTTATTTAATGTATGTACTCTATCTGCATGTATACCTGAATCCCAGAAGAGGGCATCAGATCACATTATAGGTAGTGAGCTACCATGTGATTGCTGGGAATCGAACTTAGGACCTATAGAAAAATAGCCAGTGCTCTTGACTGCTGAGCCATCTCTCTAGCTCCAACCTAAAACCTCTTATCTCACAATTTGTCTTTACCTTTAAGAATGAGTCTACATGGCAGGGAGATAGCTCAGTGGGAAAGACACTGTTCCACAAGCATAAGAACCCAAGTGCAATCCTAGTACCCGTATAAAATTCGCCAGGGGATATATGCATGGCTCTCTAATCCTTGTGCATACATGGCATTGGGGAAGTGATGCTAGAGACAAGCAGATCCCTGGCCAGCTGCTCTAGCCAAGGGTGAATACCAGGTTCAGTGAGCAACTGACCATGTCTCAAAAGATAAGCTAGAGAGTGGCTGACAAAAACACCCAACATTGACTTCTGTCTGCGTACACTAGGCTAGCTGGCCTGTAAGTTTCTGGGGATTTTCATGTCTTTGCTTTCCATCTTAGTATAATACCACTAAGATTCCATACTGGTACAATCACAGGGCTTTATGTAGGTTCTGGGGATTCTAACTTCCATTGTCACATTTGTGAGGGTTACCCACTGGGCTGTAGTCCCAGGCTCACCCTTGCATTTTCTATATCATACTTTCAAGTATAGACAAAAGTGTTTTTTTCTTCAGAAAAGTTCTTCAACATGATTACTAATATTTATTATTATTATTAATCATTCCATTCATTTGCATCTCAAATGATATCTCACTTCCCAGTTACTCTCTCCAACAACCCCAAATCCCATGATATCCCACTTCCCAGTTACCCCTCCACCATTCTCCTATCTTACATCTGCCCTCTTTCCTCCCTTTTGCCTGTATGATAGCACTCCCCAACCCATCCATCCTCTCCTGCCCCACCACTCCAGCATCCCCCTACTCTGGGGCATCGAACCTCCCCAGGACCAAGGGCCTCCATTCCGTCACTGTTGGGCAAGGCCATCCTCTGCTGCTTATGTATCTGGAGCCATAGATCCCTCCAGGTAGACTCCCTGGTTGGTGGTCTAGTCTCTGGGAGAACTGGGTGGTCAGGCTTCCAATGGGGTTGCAATCCCCCCTGTCTCCCTCCAGTCCTTCTGCCAGGTCTCCCACCAGGTTCCCCAAGTTCAGCCTGATGGTTGACTCCAAGCATCCACATCTGCATTGATTACCAATATTTTTAAAAGACAATCCCCAATACTATATACATCAGATGGAAGAATAAAATGCATTTAAACTTTTTTAAATACATGTTGTTGTTTTTTAAAGATTTATTTATTTATTATATGTAAGTACATTGTTACTGTCTTCAGACACACCAGAAGAGTGTCAGATCTCATTACAGATGGTTGTGAGCCACCATGTGGTTGTTGGGATTTGAACTCAGGACCTCCGGAAGAGCAGTCAGTGCTCTTAATCACTGAGCTGTCTCTCCAACCCCTGCATTTAAACTTTATTTAAAAACTTTTTACATGCCATATATTTTCATATTTGTTCTCCTCTCCCAAGTCCTTTGTAGATCCTCTCTGCTTCCCTACCTCAACAGCTTCCTATCCTCTCTCTCTCTCTCTCTTTCTTTCTCTCTCTCTCTCTCTCTCTCTCTCTCTCTCAAAATAAAAATATAAATCAAAAAGTAAAAAAGGCCAAAACAAACAAAACAAACAAAGAACAACCCAGCAAGACAAAAAAATACTAAAACAAAACAAAAAGCACACAGAGATAAGCTGGAGGACTGCCCCTGAGTGTGGTTGATAAACTTAGTTTCACTCTCCTGTGGAAAACCAATTCTTCCCTTCCCAGCAGGTACCAATTGCAATGGGATACAGAACTAAACCGTGTTCTTAAAAGATGAAACCAAAAATGGCTTGAGAAACAATCAAGACTGTTCACATTTTAGCAATTAAAACTTAGAGCTACCTCAAGGTTCTATCCCATTCCCCATTCGAGGTCAGAATGGCCTCAATCAACAAAACAAATGACGAGAGATGCTGGTGAGGATGCAGGAAAAGGGGACCCTTACTCACTACTTGCAGGAATGCCAACTTCTACAGCTCCAGTGGAAGCCAATCAGCATGGAGACGCCTCAAAACGCTGGAACTGATACTCCACAACAGCAAGCTATACCCCGCTTGATCACATCCCTACCTAGAGGACTCTCTGGCTACCACATAGCCACTTGCTCTTTCATGTTCATTGCTGTTCTCTTCATCATATAGGTAGACATTGGAGATACCCTGGATGTCCACCAACTGACAAATAGAAAATGAAGATGTGGTACGTTTACACATCAGAATATTGCTTAGTGGTTAAGAAGGATATTCTGAAGTTTGCAGGTACACAGGTTGAACTGGTAAATAATCACCTAGAGTGAAACAGCCCAGACCCCTAAAGAAAACTATGGAGCTTTCTTTTCTTATGTGTTTTGTTAGTTCTCAAGCTTTAGGTAAGTGTGCTTCATCAGAATAACCACAGGGGTTGGGAGCAAGGAAAGGGTGGGGGAGTCCAGGGTGAGGGGTGGGGTAGGAGGGAATCTTTAGAGCACAATGATAAGAGATGAAGACATAGAGGAAAGCTAGGTTATGAGGATTAAATTGGTAGGGAAAGATGAGAGTACAGGATAGAGTGGGAATATAGGAAGGATGACTAGCACTAAAGACATTTAAAAAGCCATAAGGAAATCTACTACTATAGAAGCCCCCACCATCGTGTGTGTGTGTGTGTGTGTGTGTGTGTGTGTGTGTGTGAGAGAGAGAGAGAGAGAGAGAGAGAGAGGAATTTAAATGGAATCATCATATATTGGGTGAGACAATGCGCCAAATATAAATTTCATGCCACCTAGTAAAATCTTCAGTGCCAAGAATGGGTCACATATTGTTGAGTCACTGGCCGATGGGGGCCTATAGACCACCCCCACCCCTTCATCCAAACACTGCAAACTATTGCCAAGGCTATTGGCTACTGTCTGTAACCTAACATTAAGGCCCCAGTGCTGCAGAGTAAAATGCTTTTAATGACAAAAGAAACATTATGTTGAGAAATGATTTCACTGGTGTAATAGTGTTTGAATTCAGAACCCACTTACATATGATAAGCAGAAATTATTATCTTAGTTGGCTCCGCCAATTCCCTGTCAACTAAATGACCAGTTGAGCCCCGGAGTCTGCCGTGAGAGCCTTGGTAAAATTAACCTTGTCACAGTAATGGTGTCACCAGACCTTTGCCTCGGCTCAACTTGTAGAAATAAAACAACTGTAATTCAAATAAAAAAAGAGTTATGGGAAAGGACATCACTCTAAAACTTATTTATGTCCTTCTTTTCACTACTCGTTTGTTTGGATAATTGGCTTTTCCAGTTCCGCATGCTAGAATCACAAATGAATGGCCCATGTGACGGCTTTAGCAATGCATTAGCAACATTGAAATAGAAAACTGTTTCATTTTTCCCTGAGAATGATAATGCTCTTCTCTCTTTTCCTGTTGTGGATCTGAAAATGGGGTCTCAGCTCATTTACCAGAATGAGTTAGTACCCTCCACATTATATGCAAAATTGTACTGATATTTAATTTATGAACCATACTTTAGGGGTAGAAGACCCAGACGGTGGTGATGGAAAGACTGAGGCCGTTGGTCTGTAGACAACCTGGACACATTGTTTCAGCATGGGAGTAGTTAACTGGCCTACACCAAACCCTCCATCTGGAGCCTCACATCTGGAACAGTCTCTTGTTATTTCTAACAAGGGAAGGGCTTCATTTTTAACTAAAATTTTAGAAACAATATAACTGACACTTACCATAGGATCTAAAAATAAAGCTGGGTCTTCTGAATAATGTTCAAGGCATGTGGAAAGCTGTTCATTTAATTTAGTTTTCCCTTGACTGACATGTCACCCAGTTATGAGTTTTTCTTTGTCCCAGGGTACCAAATAATCCTGAAAATAAAAGACTTTCTCCCATTATTTTGGAGGAGGCAAATAGCTTGCCATATCACATAAAGAGCTTCTTAGTTCATCTTTTAATATTCATATGGTGCTTCAACCCAGCAGCCATACCAAGGGGTTAATAAATTACTAAAATAAAACTTTTCTCCTCTGTTCTGGACCGCCTTTCCCCATCATCCACTAACAAAGGGCTCATGCCATGGGGTAGGCACAGTTGATGGTAATAATAGCTCCCACTCCCACAATGCCCTGGCACATAGATGGGGGTGATGATGTTTCGTTTTTCTTGCTGGGTAACAATGAGTTTGGGTTGCTTCTTCAGGTCAAAATTGATTATCTGGTGAAGTGGGTTTAGAGATAAAAACATCAGGGGAGGGGCTCCCACCCAGAGAACATAGTTCTATGAGGGTAACTTACTCTGAAGAGTAGTACTCAGTAACCGGGGAAACAGGCTCTCTCTCTCAATTCAGGACTGCTCATAAAACTGGTGTGACTTGCTGGGACATCTAGCTGTATTCAGTCTGCTACTTTTCTTTAAAAAATTTTTCATTAAAATATTTTTGTGTGTGTGCATATGTGTGTGGGCCTGTATGTGTGCCTGTATGTATGCATGCCGATATGTATGTGTACATGTGTAGATGAACATGTATGCATATTGTGTTGTGTGTGCTTGTGTATATGTGTGTGCATATGTGTGTGTGCATGTGTGTATGTGTGCACGGAGTGTGCATGTGTGTGTATGTGGTGTGTATATGTGGTATGTGCATGTGTGTGTGTGTGTGTGATGAGTGTACACATAGGTATGTGCATGTGTGTGTGTGCATGTGTGTGTATGTGTGTTTGTGGTGTGCATGCCACTGGATGCACATGGAGAGCAGAGGACACTTTGTAGGAGTCAGTTCTCTCCTTTAACCATGTGAACCCTGAGGGTTGAACTCAGGTTGTCTGGCTTAAAGGCTATGGCAGTTTCATTGTTGTCTGAGACTCCCATCCATTTCTACAACTTTCTGCTTTCTGACTCTGATCACATTACTTTGCTCCTTTGTCACAGATGTTTCATCTGTGCAATAGTACAAACTGTAATAAATGGGAATAGGTGAGATTTGAAGCCACAGAAGATTTCATGTGTGACTTGTAAAAAATGCTTAGAATAGCACCGTGCACATAGCCAGACAGAGTTTGTGAGCACTGTCATCATGACCAACACCACCAGTACCACAATTGTAATACAATCGTCATTAGCTTCATCAAATAGTTAGCATACTATTTATTATTTATGTGACTTTACTCTGAATGAAAGCTCTCATTTCTGATATCATGGTTTTCCTTGCTTGTATATAAAGTTTATACAACAAATATGTATTACTTTGGAATGCCACTATATATAATTTTATATTATTATGTATATGCACATACATAATAACATAAAATAATGACAAATTATTTGGCTTGGAGAAATAAACACAAATCATTATAATAATTACCAGAAATAATCTTTCCACCAAAGTTAATAATATCTGATTCTTTGAGTGACATCATAAACAGACAAATAGGCAAAGTGGAATCTGGAGAACTGGTTGTAAACTTGGGCTTTCCTTACTCCTTGCCTACTATTATCTTAAGACCAAATACAGTACCTGGCTTTGTTCATCTATTATGTATCTATCATCTATCCATCTATCCACCTATCTACTTATCTTTCTATTGTTTGTCTGTCTATCCCATATCTGCTGTATCTGTATCTGAATTTGCATCTGCATCCACATCCATATCCCCATCCCTATCTATCTATCTATCTATCTATCTATCTACCTACCTCTATATCATTCTATAGATATGTTAGATTTACATCTATCTACATGATTTACGTCTGTATCCATATAATTTATATATAATATAAATATGTACTATATGTTATATGAATATATATGAGAAAGAATGAAATAAAAGAATGAAAATAAGGATGGGAGGAAGGAAGGGAGATGGGTAGTAAGGGAAAAAGAGAGAGATGGTGGAAAGGAGGAGGGGGAAGGGAGAGAGGAGGGGTGGGAAGGAGAAGGGAGAAGGAAGGGAAAAGGAAGGGAGAGAACAGGATTATGTAATTTGATTTTGCTATTTTATATTGGTATATGGAAGAAGAGCGAGGTCTTTGATGAAATTTCCCATGATACTTGTTTCATTCTTTAAGCTCTTTCTCCAGAGGCACCTCTATTCTCTCATCTTTTATCTCCCTACAGTCTCTCTCAAATACTGATTCATCACCAAATTAATCCATCCTAGAAAATACTCACATTCTTCATGACCCATGAACATGCCGTCACATGACCCATGACCTTTCCCATCCATGGCTCTCCACTTCTCATTCAGCAATCCCTTCACCTGGGCTAATTCTGACATTAACTCTCAGCTACTTCCTGATAGTCACATATGTCTCTTCCCCATCCACTTAGCCCTAGTTTTCATTGACTCAAGATGTCTGTATCAAGTGATGACTACTATGTGTCACACACTAGGCCAGAAACTGCCTATCTAATTCTACTCCATGTTCAAGTCCAGCCAGCCTCAGCCCTCTAACAACTTTAAAACTTCCATGGTAACTAGGGTGCTGACTCAGTTAGGGTTTCTATTGCTGAGACAAAATTCCATGACCAAAAAGCAAATTGGGGAGGAGAGAGTTTACTTGGCTCACACTTACACAGTGTAGTTCATCACTGAAGGAAGTCAGGGCAGGTAGGAACCTAGAGGCAGGAGCTGATGCAGAGGCCATAGTTGACTTCTGCTTACTGGCTTGCTCTTCATGACTTGTTCAGCCTGCTTTCTTCTAGTACCCAGGACTACCAGCTGAGGGATGCCACCACGCACCTCACCCATCAATCACTCATTAAGAAAATGCCTTACAGGCTTGCCAACAACTCTATTGAGAAATGGAGACATTTTTTTCAGGTTCCTTCCTCTCAGATCACTCCAGCTTGTGTCGAGTTGACATAAATCTGTCCAGCACAGGTCCGTTTCTGGTATATTAATACCTAACTGTTATACGAGTTAACGATTAGTTTTACTACCTGAACTCCAAATTCCCTTCATGAGAGAGTTATGATAACTATACCTGAATCGTCTGCTTCTTATCTATGATACAAGCACCATTGTGGCAAGAATGGTTTCTATTTTATTTATCGATGAAACCGAACGCCAGGAATATGCTTGCCACACAAAAGCAGCCCAGGAAATATGTGCTAAACTGGTGCTCATCACACTGTGTGTGCTTCTGATCACTCTCCAGGAAGCCGAGTATTTAACATTAATCGTGAGCACCTTTTTCATGTCCCCAGAGCAGATGCATCTTTCAAAAGAGTTTTTCAATTTTGTAGACTGTGGCACACTAGCCACCGTCATACTGTTGTGGGGCGAAGAGGTATGAAGATGGCTTTCTACAAATAAAGTTCAGATGTCTTTAGGAAAATAAAAATAATTACTAAAGTAAATCCGATACTGGTTCTACACATTATTTGTAGCTCTTAAAAAGTTTGTATTGCTCATTGATGTAGTCTGCTTTCCAGGATAGAGTCAGTTCTGTTGCTTGCTGTAACTAACACTGCTTAGCAATACTGGCAATTTTATAACCACTAAAAATAGTTGTATATCATTTAAATATTTTAATTAGAATGCTAAATTATTCTATTTTAGAGTTGAAAAGAACTTACCCCACATCTAGTAATCATTGAGGTTTTTTTTTTTTCTTAAAAAATAAAGGCATTTAAACTCTTTTATAAAATGTAGAATCTTACAAAAAAACTTAAGGCCTGATGGGAGAAAGGTAGAGTTGTTCTGGTGACCTTGAAGAACTGAGGGTAGAGAAAGTCCTGTTCTGCCTACCTATCCTGTACCCCAACCCTATCCTGTCCTGGCTCCTAGGAAACCTTCTCCTCCTGGTTCCTAGGAAAGTCAGTTTGAAATACTAGTCTAGACACAATCTGAGGACCAGCCCCTGACTTAACATGGAAGGAAAAGTTTCCAAAAGGGCAAGAAAGCAGGCCATGATGGAGTCCCTGGGGATTCCTGACCTGCAGCCCTGAGATGTTCCTATCACGTGACACTGGCCAATGGTGGGTATCATCAGACATCACCATTCTTAGTGACATTCTTGCAAGTGCTTCTGCAGGCCCAGGAGAGTGGCCACTTACCTCTTAGGAGCTTTGCCTTGAACTGACATCTAATTTCCTTAGGCGTCTAAATCCATTTTATGAAAATATCAGGTTCCCAACTTGTTTTAAAACTTGCCTTGCATGACCCTGACTCCTGAGTTGCCTCCAGCTGTCCACTGAAACTTCCATGGTGAAGGTAGCTAGATTGCCACTTAGCAAAGGTGTTCTAGTTAACGATCCCGTGCTCATGAATTGCTTTTCAACTCCAGGTCAGCTGTCTAGGAGGCGATTTTCATGGCTGAAAGACGTGGGCAAACATTCACATATGTTAGTCCATTTATAAAGTGGCTTCACTGGAAACCTCGTGGCATAAAACGGTACCTTTGCAAACGGATGTCTGTCCTTTTTATTATTATTATGCATTTACACAGACACACATCATTAGGTCTTTATTGACATCCTGTTTTATTTTTATCTGGATTTCATGCTAGCTGAGAATGTCATCATAAAACTGTCTTCTAGAATACCTACTGATAGGAGAGAGGAAAATGATGAACCGAAGCTCAGTGCCATATGGGCAAAGAGAGCCCTCAGGATCCTTGATGCCTGCGTGACTGAACAGCAGGTGCTACGTGCACGGTTGAGTGTGAGCCCAGGGCAGGAACGGAGCCAGCAAGGCAAGCTTAGAGCAGCTTGCCCCAACCTGAGCATTAAAACTGAAGGAGCCCAGTAACCACTGCAGCTCTGAGACAGACCCAGACTTCCACAGCTCAGGGGGAAATCTCTGGGCCTGTGTTTACTGTGGGAAAGGCAATTAGGACTTTTCAGGAGGTAGAAATTCAATAACCTTTAATTGGCTCACACCCAGTTAAGTACCAATAGTTAGGCTGCTTCTACTCAACTTCTGTCTAGTTAGAGTTATCGATTTTTTAAAAGTTTTTTTTTCTCCCCTACACTTCATTTTGTTCTTATCGCTCAATTTTGCTTCTGGGGTGGGGAAATCAAGAGATACATTTTCCGGCCTGTCCAGATGATCACATTCCAATGAATGGCTGGATGTCAGACGTGTAATTTAGACTTCTTCAAGATGATCAGTGGTCTGATGCAGCGTTGCCTTTGACTATATATTTTATTTTCTCGTGGTAGGAATGTGATGTGAATCATTTTAATAACCCCTTGCATCAGACCCACCTACTCTCTCCATTTGTGCGAGTCATATTCAGCCATGTGAGTGGTGAGTGGCAGTGGATGGGAAATCGCAGTGGGGATAGGAGAGATAACAACTTCCAATATAAGTCCTGTCATTGGAGCCTGCCCGGCTAGAAACACAATGCCTGGCATAGCGGAAGTTATAAAATTGGCTGCTCCAGTCAGACTATATGTACATCAGTGTGTTCATCTCCTTCTGGGCACATCTCGAGATGGATATTCCAACTATGACCGTTAAGAATACTCTTTCTTCTTATCTGCTCTATTTGCTCTCTATGCTCCTGAATGCTTTCTCAAGCTCATCTCTGAAAACTCTACCGTCTGAGCAGCTTCCCGTTTCTTTTTCTGGCCTGGATATCCAGGGTCTTTATCCAGGGTCTTTCACTTACAGTTCTCCTCCCAAAGCTCTTCTTCTCTCATTCTCATGCCTTCTTCCCATTTTGTTTTTAGTTTTTTTTTATTGATTACCTAATTTATTTACATTTCCAATGTTATTCCCCTCTTCCTGGTTTCCCATCTGCAAACCCTCTAATCTATACCCCTGCTTCTATGTGGGTGCTCCTCCACCCATCAACCTACTCCAGCCTCACTGCCCTAGCATTTCCCTATTCTGTGGCATTAAGCCTCCACAGGACCTCTCATTGATGCCAGATAAAACCATCCTCTGCTACATATACAGCTAGAGCCATAGGACCCTCCATGTGTATTCTATGGTTGGTTTAGTCCCTGGGAGATCAGGGCAGTCTGGTTGATATTTGTGTTTTAAAGAGCTTTCCCAACTACCAAAATCGGAAGTTTTGACCTTCATCTTCATGAACACACACACACATACACACACACACACACACACCTACCTGTTATTCTTCCACTCATTCCTGTGACAGTCTCATCCTGGCATTAATGAATCACTCTCTGAAAACTCTGTGTGTGTATGTGTGTGTTGTGTGTGTGTGTGTGTGTTGTGTGTGTGTGTGTGAGTGTGTTGTGTGTGTGTCTGCATGAGTGCTTCTTTATGCCATGTGTGTTATAGTCTCTTCCCTCCACTCATCTGACAGAGGAGAGAAACTTCGTTTGTTCTGCATCCTGTCCCATCATGAGGCCCTAGCGTGCCACTTATTCAGCTCAGAAGGTATCTGTTCAATCAATCATAAATAATTGAGTAGAGCACGTCTGGTGTTAGCTGATCAGGCTTACAAGAGGACACGAAGACACTATCAGGAAAACTATTTAAGCAAAGCTAATACGATCCCAGCAGGGAAAAGATTGGAGGAACTCATTATATTTGTCATGGTCACTGTGGAAGATAGGAACAGTCAGAGGCAGGAGATAAGCATTGCTGGTTGTGCAGCCCTAGCTGGGGAGAACACTACCTGGGGTCTCATACAAAGAATGGGTTTCTTTACCCACCCTGGTTTTCTATCAGTGCACAGTATTCAAGAGATACTCAGAGCAACTGTCTCAGGTAGGAGGTAGTACACTTCGGTCAAGAGAATACATGAACGCTGTAGAATGCAATTATTTCACTTCTCTTGGAAGAGAAGAATGCAAGGCTAAAAGAGGTAACACGGTTTGTCCCAGAGTACAGCACACATTGTCCCTTCATTTATTGGCTCTTGTGCATTTCGAGGATAGAGGCCAGATATTCAAAACACTAACTTCCATAGCTTGCTTTGCAGTTGGGATGGCCTCTCGAGACTGATCTATCCAATGAGTCATAAAGATTGGCTGGACTAGTACACCTCTGCCTGCTTTAGGAAGGTATGGGATGGCGTTTTCTGTCTTTCTCTCTCTTCCATGGGTTGAAAGTCGATATGAAGAACCTAGCTATATGAGCTAGTATAGACACAGGAAGGTAGTCCTAGGACCATACTGAGACATGGCAAGTGGCTGATTCTTTTTGTGATGCCTTTAGTTGTTTAAAAATGTTTGTCAGGTTTTTTTAGTGGCCTAAGACCCTCCTGAACGAAACTGAGATATAAGGGGAAGAAGCAGAGTTGTAATCAATTTTGTATTCCAGAATGCTCAGGGGCAAAGCCTATGTTATTTCATACTCATCCATTTAGTAGTATCCAATGTTTCCTGTGCTCTAGCTATCACTAGGACATAGAGAATGCTGGGTAGAGGGCAGGGAGTCCTGTATACAGAAAAACTATCATCTAGAGAAGAAATGAGTGAGCATGCAATTCCAATTTAAGGAGATTCAGGCTATCAAAGATTGCTCATTAATAGCAGAGAAGCTACTTAGGAACAAGACAGGGAGAGAGGGCTTCCTTGAGGTAGCCTTTCCTTGTAGCAAAGTCATCCATTAAAAATAGTAGCTAAGGAAAAGGAAAGCCTTGGAGGTGAAACATTTCAAGGCATTAGAAGACTGGTGCACATAGAGGAAGACCATGTAGAGAAGATCCATGGAATTCAGCGAGACAACCTCAGCGTATGTATCAGGATATGTATGACGAGAAGGGACTGGGGAGAGGTACAAGAAGCCTTGTAGGGGGGATGAACAAAGCCAGTGAAGAAGAGCCTGCTCCCCCAAGGTAATGTGTTGGGACTGGATCTAGTAACAGGTGCTAGAAAGCTTTTGAGGATTCAAACACATGGGAGCAACAGGTCAGGTCTTCAGAGACTTCAACACATCTGTCTATGGAGCAGACATTAGTGAGGAGAGGAGGATGGAGGAAGGGCTGGACCATATTATGATGAGAAGGCATGGTTAGGCACTGTCTGCAGGATGCTAAGGATGCAGAATCAAATCAGTAGGCATAGAGTCTACAGGAGAAGTGAGGGGATGTCCCTAGTCTCCCAGGCTGCTGGTGACAAGAACACTGGTTCCTGGCGTTCGTGACAATATGAGAGTGCAGCTTAGGGCAGGGAGCCCAGGGACCAGGTAACTGTGATGGAGAATATATAACATGCATAGAAGGAAAGGAAATGACAACTGCTTTGAACGGCACGTGGGAAATTAGGATTCCTTATTTTGAACTCTGATAGTCATCTGTTGTATTAAAAAGAGAATTTTCCCACCCCTTAAATGGAAATCACACCACCACCCCCCCCAGGACTTTTTCAGTACAGCTTCTTTTATATTGCATAAATATATTTGAGCAAAGGGCTAATAATCATGTTATGTCCATTTCAATTTCAAATGGCTATAAAATGATGTGTTTCATTACCTCAGAGTCAGGGCTTGTACACGCACAGAATGCCACCAAATGTCAGTCAACTTATTTTTTTTTCCCTCTTTCAATGTTAAAATGATTCATTTCAGGTCATTTAGAATGTTTTTAGAATGAATATAGAGCATGTTTCATTTCTACCTGTGCTCTGCTGCTAAATAGTTCTTTTAATCTATTTTTTCCCTTTGTGATGAAGGTAGGCAACAGTACAATTGCTTGTTTATATTCATAAATGACCTAATGGCCGTTCCAGCCAAATGTCTAATGAAATGTTAGTTTTCACAAATCAGCTTTTGATGTGCTTCCAAAAGCATCTTTTAAATGATTCCCAGTGTTTCTGTTCAGGTTTTGGTAATTGTATAAAAAAATACGCATTTTTTTTCTTTTACCCCAGGAAACATATGGCGTAAATGCTTTAGGAAGCATGAGTCATGCCTTTGATGAGGCGGCCACTGAAGAATCAGCTCCTACTGTCACAGTAGAAATAGCGTGATAAGTCCCATCGAAGGTCAAAAATCTAATTTTAAGATACGTATTTTAAGAATTGTTATTTTAGTCACCTTGCCATGAATTAGAAATGTGGTCTGTTTATGTCTCAAATTGACATTTTCTAGTGTGTCCTCTTTTCCTTCTTTCTTTCCTTCCTTTTTTTAAGCCAGAGAGATGAAAACCTCATTTTGTCATATTGCAAGTCAAAAATCTCTGAGATTTTGCAGTGCCAGAAAAAAAAAAAATCTCATCTGCCCATTTCCTGCCCCCTTCTCTCCCCTCCCCCAGAAAAATCCTTTCACCTCCCAAACATCATCTAAAAATACTTTTTTCCCCTTTGCTGTTAACTGCTCTCTTGAAACTTGAAGCTGTGTCTGAAGAACTAGGTTGTCAATGTTTCTGATTTCCCATCTCCCTTCTGGTTGTCTTTCTTCCTCTCCCAGGCGAACACCTGAGAGTAATTCTGGATGTGATAGTGTGTAGGTTATCTCTGCTTAAGACTGTTGCTGCATAGACTGTACCATGTAGGAAATAAAATGTGCTCCCTCCAGCCATCTCTTTCTTCCTTTGAAAAATTTGAAAATAAAATGTAGTTGTTGTTAGTTTCTTTCTCTCTCTCTCTCTCTCTCTCTCTCTCTCTCTCTCTCTCTCTCTCTCTCTGTGTGTGTTTGTATTGTACCATGGGCGTGTCTGCTACCTATGAAGACCAGATGAGGGTGCCAGGTTTTCTTCAAGTCTTCATGACACTTAGGACTCTTAATTCCTGAGCCATCTCTCCACCAGCTAGTCATCTCTTCCTCCCTGTCAGCTTACATCCAGTGAACACTGACAATCATAAGTGATTAAATATCTATGCCATACAGGGGGTTTGATTATCACTGAAAGTTTGGGTCATTTGCATACTGTTTGTAATTAGCCCTGGGTCAAGGGGAATTTTACTTGTCTGGATTTCTAGATATAAGGAAATGGGTGAAAAGGTTAATTTTGGACTTCTACCTATTATTTAGCCTTCAGACACACTCTCGGGCAGCTCCTGAATTCTTGGCATTCTTGACTGAGTCAGGAATTTACTTCTATCAACTAACTAGTCATTGCATTTATTGAGCCAATAGGTTGACAATGTCTTCCTTAGCTTTCTTTCAACCTGGCAAAATATCTGAGGGAAAAAAATCTCACAAATGATTTTTAAAGACAACTCTGCTGAGGTTTGTGTTTGTAATTCCCATAAATAAGTTGTTTTCATTTCATCTAATGCTCTTGAGCCAATATCCCATTCTGTAGCTCAGGTTGGCCTTGAATTAACTCACTATGGAGCCTTGGTTGACATTGACTTCATGGTGATGCTCTTGCTTTAGCTTACACAGTGCTGGAATTACAAGCCTGCACCTCCATTCCTTGCCTCATAGTATTAAAAGAGATGCTGATTGAGAATAATATTAGAAATAAGGAACAGGATAAGGACTTTCTAAATTATCCACATTTCCCACCCCAAAATATTGAAGACTAACATGGATGTATTTAATTATAGTCTTTCATGATCTCTATGTGCATATTTGTATATGTGTATGCGTGTATTTTTAAAAACTGATACCACATTGCTTAAACGCTGATCATGAGTTTCTCACTTAGTAATTTATGAATGTAATTTTCCATATTCAAAATATATTTAGAAATGGATCCTTAAATATTTGTGTTATAGAATATGCACTGGTAATTAACCTACACATTATGATCTGGTCTGTTCATACTGGAAATTGATATATTTCTATATAGGACTTCTGCCATATTTTCCTGACTGAACTATGCTTTCTTGTATGGCCAGAATTGTGCTAGGGCCCCAGCATTCTTGCCCACATATGTATACACCCTACATAATTCCCTTCTCTGTTTTTGAGAAACTGGCCTGGAAGCCTAATGATCAGTTCTCCCCGTGAGCGTTTTATAGAATATGGAGGAAGGGAATCAACAATCCTGTATCGGGTGTTTTTGAGTTAATCAAAAGGCTGGTTATCTTGGTTGGGTCTGACTTCAAGAGTAAGTCAATACCAGCTGAGTAACTAGGCCCTTCCTTAAAGGGGCACGTTCTCCTGCTGGCCCTGAAGTAGCCCATGGGTATTCTGAGAGGAGGTATAAGAGGGCAGGGACAGCAGACAGCAGCAGGAGCAGAAACAGCCCCAGATCGACCTTCAGCAAGGAAGCGGAAACCAGTCCTATAATTCCAGGAACTGACTGCTGCCTATGGCGTGGAGGAGCCTGGGAGAAATCTCAATCAGAAGTCATGTGAATGAATAGAATGAGCACCTGCTTGCAGCCTCTGAGGCTCCGAGGAGGTGGCCAGGTCATCTGAGCTGGACTCCCATGTCAGAGAAACTAAGGTACCGAGTGATGCTTGAAGCCCCCTGGCTACACTCATTTGTTACTCAGCCATATGAAAACCTGGGCCACTTCTGCTCTCCCTTCCTGCAGCAGCTTCTCCTCAGCCTGCAGGTCTGAGCCATGAAGTCCTGTCCCCAGGGCTTCTCCCATTTAAGGTACCTGCTTCTTTTTTATTTTCTACACCAAGAGCAACCCCAGGACAATAGTAGTGGCTTTTTTCCCCCTTTCATGTTTGCATAGTTGACAATGGTGAATATCCAGGCCCAGATAGGCGAGGATATGTTTGTTCAATGGCTAAAATACATGGGGGAATCTGAAGAAAGGCAACTGGCAAGAATTGTAACAGAGTCGCCAACACAGGATGTGGTTTGAACAATACACCCAGTGAATGTCTCATAACGTATAATGTTTAATGTATTATCTAAAACTGGTCACACATCAAAGTGACACAGAAATCCTATTGAAGCAAGATTCACTGAATAATTCATGAGTGCGTTAGCTGTGTGGATTCGGAACCTGCACGCATATACAATTTGTTACACAACCTTGTCAGTTTTTATGTGAATACGGGAGTGAAGGAAACTGCACATTTATGGTAATTGTCAGTTATTGATCACCTTGGAAGGAAACAGAGTTCTTCCCAGGGTTTCGATGCCTGGTTAGCGCCCACAATCCTGAAAGTGGTGATGGTCAGGGTTGTTGCGTGACTCATAGACAGCAGGAGGTGAGCATGCTACTACATGCTAATGACATCTTGAGCATGCTACTACATGCTAATGACATCTAGCCAAATCCTCTCTTTGATTAGAAATGGGGTGAGTAGATGGGTAATATTTTAATTCCACACTTAAAACATTAAAACAGAAAAAAAAATAAACACAGAGGCCCAGTGACTCTCCAACTCTGTATGATGACTAGGAAAAAATAATGGCAAAGCTGGATCTTTCTTTGAGGATGCTAATATATGCTTAAATTACCTTCCTAACCCATTACACCTGATTTACCACTGGATATACTGAAAACAGCCAGTGTCGGTGAGATTTATATAAAGCAAAATATTGCATCTTCTCCATTGTTGGACATGGACAGGGGCTTGGAATTATTGTCTAAATCTAACCAGTTTCTTCTAGGAACTCATAGCAGAAGAGCAGAAAGAATTCAAGGGTAGTTGTGGTTCATAAGAGTCACCTGAAATGCTTGTTTTGATATTTAGCTGTCCCAGACCACCCCAGTAAAAATTCTGTGTGTGTGTGTTGGGAGTAACAGACTTTCATGCTTTTTCATGCAGTTTTCATTCCCCTTTTCCCCCCTCTTCATACTGGGGAATGAACTTACAGCTATCTATGCACTATAAACCGCGAGTCACTGAGCAATACACCTGCATGTCTTAGCTTTTATTTTGAAACAAGGTCTCACTAAGTTGCTCAGATTAGCTTCAAATGTATTATCCTCCTGCCTTTTGAACAGGTACTGGAACTACAGGTAGGGACCTCTAGAAATTGTTAACCTGTGCTTTAAAAAGGAAAGAACCCAGATGCCCCTCAACAGAGGAATGGATACAGAAAATGTGGTACATTTACACAATGGAGTACTACTCAGCTATTAAAAAGAATGAATTTATGAAATTCCTAGGCAAATGGATGGACATGGAGGGCATCATCCTCAGTGAGGTAACCCAATCACAAAAGAACTCACACAATATGTACTCACTGATAAGTGGATATTAGCCCAGGAACTTAGAATACCCAAGATATAAGATACAATTTGCTAAAAGCATTAAACTCAAGAAGAACGAAGACCAAAGTGTGGACACTTTGCCCCTTCTTAGAAATGGGAACAAAACACCCATGGAAGGAGTTACAGAGACACAGTTTGGAGCTGAGATGAAAGGATGGACCATCTAGAGACTGCCATATCCAGGGATCCATCCCATAATCAGCCTCCAAATGCTGACATCATTGCATACACTAGCAAGATTTTGCTGAAAGGACCCAGATATAACTGTCTCTTGTGAGACTATGCTGGGGCCAAGCAAACACAGAAGTGGATGCTCACAGTCAGGTATTGGATGGATCACAGGGCCCCCAATGGAGGAGCTAGAGAAAGTAACCAAGGAGCTAAAGGGATCTGCAACCCTTTATTGTTGTGGAACAACAATATGAATTGCCCAGTACCCCACAGAGCTCGTGTCTCTAGCTGCATAAGTAGCAGAAGATGGCCTAGTCGGCCATCACTGGAAAGAGAGGCCCATTGGTCATGCAAACTTTATCTGCCTCAGTATAGGGTAACGCCAGGGCCAAGAAGTGGGAGTGAGTGGGTGGGGAGCCGGTGGGGGACTTTTGGGATAGCATTGGAAATGTAAATGAAATAAATACCTAATTAAAAAAAAACAAACAATAAAAGGGGGTAATAATCAATAGAGGAGATATAGCTCACCTAACTCTCTTACAGAATGATTAAGCAGAGGACTAGAGCATTGGTTATCACTGTTCCGCCTGGGACCGGAGGTGCTTTTCTGATGTGCTGTACTCTGTCTGACTCTTGGTGGATACAAAGTTCCCTTGTCAGGAACATCTTATAATGCAAATGAGATGGGAAAGCCATGATGCCCATTGTGAGTCAGGAGGGATGTAATCCCTCAGCCTCACCTCAGAAGAGATTGCCAGCCAGGGGACTAGCTACTAGTTCAAACTGCAGATGCAGCATGCTCTGCAGGGAAGCATGTGAACCAAGGGTGTCTCAGGAGAAACAGCAGATCTGGATTTGCATATAAAATCATGTGATTTTAATATTAGGCTTTGACAGTGTAATTTGGAATTTACCTATGAGATGCCAGTTTTCAAGTTATGCCTGAGCACTTCGGGTTGATTTCTCATAGAATTTGAGAAGCAAGAGAACCTATCTCATGGACAGTAATGGCGGCATGAGACATGTCTGTGTATTTAGGAGGTGAGAGATGGGAATGAAGATCTATCCAAATGGGATAGTGCTTATAGATAGGCACTTGTAAAAGGCAGGGGCCGGCTGCCTTTGTAAGACAAGCTTTGAGAGGGGAAAGTGCTTCCCAGTATTTACAACACTAAAACAGAAAATTAGATTATTCCCCTATCTAAATATGTTATCTAAAATATGTTTTCATGTCTTTGTACCTTTGTGTATGTATGTAATTATAATATAATTAAAACATGTCTCCCTAAGCCTTCTCATATATCCCTCTCTGCTGTCCTTCAACTCCTTGGCCTCCTTAGTTTCACTTATTTTCATTTCACAAATATATGTATATGTATGTGTATGTGTATGCGTATGTGTGAGTGTATGTGTATGTGTGAGTGTGTGTGTGTGTCTGTGTGTGTGTGTATGTGTATGTGTATGTGTATATGTATATGTATATCCACATAGGAATATACTAACCTCCTCAATAATGGGGAGGACTTGAGCTCTGGGGCACTCTCTGGGTGAAGTGATGGAGAAGCAAGATGGAGATCAGTGCAAGACAACTCTTGGGACTGCTGGTATCATTTAAAACCCTCAAATATCAAGCCACTTCCCTTTCTCCAGGTGTCAGGTTTTGTTGATCGAGTTCCCCTTGTCAGGCAAAAGTCCTGGAGAGCACCTGTAATGCCTAAACCACCAGAAAAACCTCCATAATCCGAGCTCAGTATCTCCATATGGCAAATTTGACAGAAGTCTACTCTGAAAGTCTTTCCTGAAGCTATTGACTCATGCCAAGTTGCTAAAAAAAAACCATGGTAGTGCCAGTCCCTCTGCCCAAATTACTGTGATCAAATAATAGGTTGAGGTTTCCAACCTAGCTCCTTAGCAATAACATCATAAACACAAAACTGTAACTTATGTACAATGACTAGAAACTTCCACAAGCCTTTTGTTTTATAATAGGTCACTGGAATGTTGACGATAAATAACCACAGCAGTTTTAAGATCCACTGATGAGTGTCATAAAGACCAATTCTTCTGACCTGACAAGATGCCTCATTGGGTAGAGGCACTTGTGCTCAGGTCTGAGGGTTTGAACTTGATCTCAGTATCCCAAACAATAGCAAGAAAGAGAAAACCAAGTCCCAAGAATTCTTCTCTGACCTCTATACTGTGAGCTAGGCCATGAATAACATATACATGGACTGGCATACCTGCACATGCGTGTCCATATACACACAGAGAGAGACAGACACAGAGAGACAGAAAGAGACTGAATTTAAAAAACTGTAAAAGAGCAGTGGGGTTGGAAAGATGGCTCAGTGCTCTTGCAAAAGACCTGAGCTTGGTTCCTAGCATTCACTTGGTAGCTTACAACCTCTCTCAGGTACCTGCAGTTCTAGGGGATTCCCATGCTCTCTGCTGGTCCCCGCAGGCTTCTGCATGCACATGCTATACAAAAACTCAAAAAACTCACACAGGTAAACAATATATATATATATATATATATATATATATATATATATATATATATATATATAACAAATTAATCTTTAAAAACAAAGAATACTTGTTCCAGTGAAAGCAAATCTTAACCACAAATATGATTTCAGTAACAAAGCTGGTTGATTTTTATCCCAAAGCTATTTCCTATTCTGGAAAGCACGATGTGAAAAATATTCACTGGTGGTCACCTCACCCAATAAAGAAAAGGCCCTAGTGAGAGAGCATTGCTTTACCGCAGCTAACGGGAGCTGACTTCTCCTTCTCATTAGGTTCATTGTATTTCGAAATGAATTTGGTGTTTAAAATTTTAATGTCATGATAGGGTTATTATGAAAACTCACCCATGTCATTGTCTGGAAGCACTCCTGGTGGTACAGGTTAGACTCTCCATATTATGGTTGTGATTTACTTCAGTTACGCTGTTATTTAGTTAACATGGACATACAATGTGTATACTGTAGTAGGATCTATTTTTCTTTCCTTTTTTAAAAGACAATTCACTGTACACATTTTATTTACAGTTTTCTACACTGTCTTAATATGGATGGGACCGCTTTTCTACTTGAGCCATTGTAACCAAAGTTAAATAACCTAAGTAATACAAAGCATTAAAAGATGGCATAAAGATACAAACGCAGGCATACTAATTCTAGTTAGGAATGTAATTTTGGTGTTACATTTTTATAGTCCACAATTATGTTTAGGAATCACACAGACATAGATCACTGATTTGAATGAAATGCATAAATTTGTAGCAAAGCTTTGTAGTTACAAAAAAAAAGATTACCAAAGAATGCACAAATTTAATGTTTATTCCACCTTTCTGTCATATTCCTGGATCCTTCACTAATGTTACATGAGGAAAAAACAAAAGCAAAACAAATGAAAAACTGAAATCAGAATCACTAATGTTATCAAGGAGGGAAGCAAATAAATTAAGTCTAGCAGCCATCAGCAAGAGGACAGAGAGAACAATGCTGTGAAGGGAGTCAGGAGGTTGCTGGAAAGCTGTACTTAAGACTCTCACACCAGCAATGTCCTGTGCCACTCCTGTGGAGTGGAGAAAAACCAGTTCTTGCTAAAGTAATAGAAATGCAGGTTCTTTTTCGAACACTATAGAAAGGCAAATGTGTGTGCATGGTAATTCTAATCGGCTGTTATGGAGCAGGCCAGGAACACATCTGTGGGTTCTGGGGTGATGTCTACTGTAATTCTTTGATTGGGATAGTGGACATACTAGCAAAAATTGGGGATAGGGAGATGAGAATGAGCACAGAAGTACAAGACAAAGGCAAATGAGACTTCTCTTACATCTTAGCAACACTTGGATGGAATCAACTCCAGTGCAGTCCACTCTGCTTTGATGAGGCTTTGGTTTAGCTCCCAATCTCGATTGCGTGACGCAGTCTCCTGTGAGAATACTCAGAAGGTGTCTTCTTAAACAACAAACCTATTTTTAGTGGTGGAGCCGCTCTTTGTAGCCGTGTCTGTGTGGGACTGATAACCAATCACTGTCTTCAGAGAAAGTCCTAACCTTTCCTTGTGTACCTTCCCCCTGTGTGTGTGACTGCATCTGTTTTCACACTCAGTAGTCCACATTGCTATCTTACCATCTTTAGCTCTAACACTAACAACAGCTCCACACACATCATCACTCTAGCCATCAAAATATTCTTCAATAATTCACAGCAGTGTCTCTAGCCAAAAGCGACCAAGGTCACTTCGTCTCTGCTGCTTGTTCAGTGTAATTAGCCATCTTCCTCCTCGTTTGTTCTCATCTTCCCACATAGGCTCAATGCCATCCTTAAAAAGTGAGTAGTCACAGCCAGGCATTAAATTACTAGACAACTGGATATGGTTGTATAGAGCCCAAAAGTCTTCAACAGTATCAAACTAAGAGATCAATCAAAGGTTTGCTTGCCAAGTTTTGCTTTTATCATTTTTAAAAAACCAGAGTGCCCACCTGTTCTGTAGAGGGTGTTTAATACAGTGCTCTGGGTTAGCAACCTCCTGAGTAGACTCTAGTTTTTCCTTTTCCACAGGTCGGGGATTAGTGGTAGGGGTGGTTTCTGGTTCCACAGTCGCCATCTTAGATCGATCCTATTTTTCTTTTTGTTATGTTTTTATAGCCACTGAATGTGATGTTCCCAAATTATTTCTAATGACATAGCAGAGTCCTGTTAAAAGCAGTTACCAAACTGCTTATATACTGGGGTCCCATTTTCAAAGAAAAAGATGGGAAACATATCAAGTGTTAACAATAAATAACCCTTAATGACAGGATTAAGACTGAATAAAGGGAAACAAAACCACAATATGGTGCCACTTCATGCCCCATTAGGGTGGCTATTAACAAAAGCATTTTTGAGGGAAGATAATGGATGAATAGAAATATCTCTATAGCAGAAGTCACTTCCAGGTTTAGTTATAAAACATGGGCAGAGGAAGGTAGCTTGCTTGGTAATATGATTGCCGTAGAAGCTGAAGACCAGAGATTCATTTCTAGCACCCACATATAAAATGCCAGGTAGAGGTTAGAGCTGTAATTCAGTGCTTGAGAGACTGGACAGAAGAATATCTGGAGCTCTTTGGAGCCAGCCACCTCAGCTGAATTGGTGAGCTCTGGGTTCGGTAAGCTACAATGGCTCAAAAGCTACGATGAAAGATTGAGGAAGACGATGCAAATCAAGCTTTCTCACCCATGTGAATGCACACATGTATGAAAGGGCACTTAACACACAAGCACACACACATGCGCGCACCCACACACACACACACACACACACACACACAATCAATTTAAAATGCACTACATTTCTTTGATCAGTAAGCAGATGGAAAAACTACATTAAGGCAAAATTCATCACTTATTCAATTAAACTACTATTGTTTTCATCTGGGAACCTGAATTTTAAAGCAGAGAATGCTTTTTTTTTTTTTTTTTTCAAGAAACAATCTTTAAGAGTTATAAGAGATTATTCCAGAAATGTGGAGGAGCAATACAAAGGAAGAAAAATATCAGATTACAAGTCATCTGAAAGGGGAAATGGAAACAGAGGGGCTCTAATTAAGGAGGGAAAGATAAGAAGGGTAGAATAGCAGTAAGAATGTCTGAGTCGCTGGTCAGGGTTGTTCATGTTGCAGAGCATCATGGGTTACCACTATTGCCCGCGCTGCCCCCCAAAAGATGGAAGTTTAGTCCCTATTGACGAAGACGCCATTTACTTTGGGTACAGGGAAAAGACGGTGGAGCTGGAGCTGAGCTGAAAGCCTCTTCCCTGAGATCTTGCTTTCTTGGTACCAGAATGTTCCATACAGGCTTCCAAAGGTGAGAAGCAACCTACAGCCCTACCCAGCTGATGCCTATCCACCACAACAATGACCAGCATGGCACAATGACTCTAGTCCCGCACCAGCTTTAGCAGTAACCACCAGTTCTTTAACTGGACTTATGAACCACTGAACAAGAGGGAAATCATGCCTGCTACTAGAAACCTAACCAACCACTCAGGCATGATGAAGTCAAGGATGTCAGAGAAAACCTTACAACTACCACTTTGTTGAACCAGTGCAGTCTTTATATTCTAAACAGTTGCCCTTATACACGCAGACAGGTCACTCTCATCTTTTATCAAAGATACGTCTCCTTGCAAGAGATTGGTACCATTAAGAAAAACCACATCCAATTCAAATGCAGAGCTGTGGAGCCTCGTTCCAGTGCATCCATCTAGAAAACAACCTCTGCCACTGTGGCTGAAGTCGGGATCATTACTGAAGATGGAGCAGGAGGATTGTAAGAACTAGAGGAGCATAGGATGTCTCCTCACCATGTCTCCTAGAAATGTCAGAAGCTATGTCCACAAAGTCTCACCAACATGTCTCCCTAAACATAACCTGACCAAGAGCCCAACAACGGACATGCTAACTCGGATGGTAGGAAGCTCTCGAGGCCTCAGCTCTATACAAAGAACATCAGGCAAGTAAGGGATGCTGAGAGTGGGAGACATAGTCTCCCCCAGAGATGAGCACACCCGTTGGTTATCCAATACCAAATGGTCAGCTCTGAAAACGTATGTGCACAAGGAATGTTATACACACTGTGCAGGTTGTATTGATTGTGTTCAGGAAAAATACACATAGAGACACATAGACACAGACACGTATACATACTGTATGTAACAAAGGAAAGAGGAGGCTCCGGCATTGAATGAAAGCAAGCAAGAGGGTACATGGGAAGGTTTGGAGGAAAGAAATGGAAGTATAAAGTGGTATAATTATAATTTCAAAAAACAATAAAATAAAGACAACAAAGAAAGTCTTTATCAAATACAGGCTAGTTCCAGACCATTGCATGGTATGGAGTGGGGTCCTAATTATTTTATTTATATAATTTTAAACTAATGTGGTGTGACTTTAAAGGAAGAATGAAAAACTTAAACACTATTTGGACAGCAAGGAAAACAAAACAAAATGAATACAGACAACAAGATACCACAGAGGACTAGGAATCTGCTAGGCTCTGTGCTTATTAAATTGATTGTTTATGTACACAGGATGTAGCATCCATAAATCCTCATCTACCTTATTTGTATTTTAAATTCACTTGTTTTAGAAAGTATGAAGAAGCTTTGCAGCCTAATTTTTACGAATGTCAAACTCCCAATTGGCGAGCTTTTTCAAAAGGATGCTATAGGTAATAGATACAAATATATATTTCAATTTTCTACACTATATACAGAGAAATATTTCACATTGCGATGTTTGAAGTATCAAGGAGGGCTTTTTTTTTTCAGTTGTTGTTAGTTATTTATTTTGTCTTGGTTTTAGATGAGTATTTCAGAGATATCCAAGCATAAAGATAGCTTAAGAACTCTTTCATAAATCTAAATCTCGAGTTTTGTTGTGAGGGTATATTGCATTGTCGAATTCTTTACATTTAGCTAGGTGTTATGATACAGCACTAGTATTGAAAATCCAATATTCCTGTTTTGTGTTTGACAGGGGCGCTTGATACATTTTCTACATTTACTTGGCAATAGGAAACTCATAAGTGTGCCTCAAAGGTAACAGTAGATGTGGATGTAGCAGGAGTAATACGAGATGCTAGGATGTATCATGTGTCACAATGCCTGGTTAAAGGCTTTACCTAATGGGTTATAAAATAGCAGGTGGTGTGGCTTTTATCTAGACCATTTAAAGTGCTTTAAATTTTTTAACAATGGAAATAAGTATAATGATTGTGATGCTGCACGTGAACTGAACAGAGAAGATAGCCCGTAGAGACTGTTGCGGTGGGCCTGAGAGAAAACACCAATTTCAGACACTCTTCCCTTTACTTTAAAGGAATCAGCTAACCTAGTCCCCATAGGGACTGAACCAGCCAGGGAGTTTCCATGGGACTTACCTAGGCCCTATGCACTTATGTAATAGTTGTGCAGCTGGGTCTTCATGCTGGACTCCTAACAGTGAAAGCCAGGGCTATCTCTGACTCTGTTGTCTGCCTTTGGGACCCTTTTCTCCTACTGGGTTGCCTTGTCTAACATGATTGGAGAGGAGGTGCCTAATCCTATTGCAACTTGACAGGCCATGGCTGGTTGCTATCCATGGGGCGGTCTGGGGGGAGTAGACCGAGGGGAAACTATGGTCTGCATGTAAAAAGAAATTTTAAAAGTTTAATTTATTTTGTTGTTAATTGTGGTTACGAAGGCCAGTCTACAAGATAACCTGGAAGATGGTACATAAGTCTCCAGTGTTCACAGCCCTTTAATATATCGGGATTGACTTGTGAAACTAGTCATTGTCCTAAAAGTGATGGTAGTGTTGAAGTTGGGGCCTATAAGGAAGTGTGTTTCTCTTGCTACCTTCGCTGGTTCAGTCAGGTGAGCGTTTCAAATCATGGAGACACTCATGCTTCCTGTAGATGGACACATTTACAGAACCTGTACGGTCTTTTATAACAGCTAATATTTAGTAGAAGTCAGACGAGTGAATATCGCTAGAAATACATATTGTCCCAATTTCTGGCAACCCTGAATGATTCTTGACGTCCAGCTCAGGAGATTATAGAACTGTGAGATGTCTGTGAGGATTGTTGGTTCAGGCACTAGTTTCAGGAAATCTTGTTGCATAGCAATAGTGAACTAATACAGACTTCACGCATCCGCACCAGGATGACCCTAAGGTTATAGCTCCTTGTGTGGAGAGCTTACCTAATTCCCACTTCTTGCATGCTAACCCTCAATTCTGTTAGTGTACACTTCAAAAAGAACTATGCATATACAATGTAACATAATGAGCAGATTGATTTAATTCAAAGGGATATCCTGCTGGTAGACTAGATCAAACCACATTACCTCTGGTAGTAGAGATAAAAGCCAAATTATAAATGTAAAGCAATAAGGAGATTTGTCTGCTAACCTTGAAAGAGCAAACTACCACATTGTGACAAAGGCTATATACAGTATAGCGTCGAGGATTGTGGTTTCAACCTGTGGGTCGTGACCCGGTAGGGGGGTTTAACAGTCCTTTCATAGGGGTCACATATGAGCTATCCTGCATATCAGATGTTATTACTATTCATAACAATAGCAAAATTACTGTTATGAAGTAGCAATGAAAATAATTTTATAGTTGAGGGTCACCATATCATGAGGAACTGTGTTAAAGGGTCACAACATTAGGAAAGTTGAGAACCACTGGCCTTGGTAGTCTCTAAATACTTTATTATGTCTACCACAAGTTACCTAACTCTTCCCCAATAAACTGAATAATTTAGAAAGCATCTCTAAACTCCATCCAAGAATGGCAACCAGGACTAAACTGGATCTGAGCTTTCTTAGTTCATGAGCTAAGAATCTTATCCCCAGACTTCTTACTGCTGGATCTGCAAGATAATAAATGGTTGTTATTTCTAGATGTTAGATTTGTGAGCCAGCAGTAGAAAACCAATACTTTCGGCTTAGATGATGAGATCATGTAGTAAGCTAATACCATAATAGGAGACTGGAGATCATGACAAAGATGTGAGCATGTCTTACATGAGAGGAAGTGATTCATTTGGGGGTCACGTAACAGATTTCCTTGGTAGCCAGCCCACAAGATGGCACCCAGTGATCCTTGTTGCCTTCTGCAAGTTCTGTCTTATGTAGTTCCTTTTCTTTTTCTTTTTTCTTTCTCACACTGAGAACACTTGGTCTGAGTGAACAAAGGAAGTGACACTTTGTGACTGCTGAGTCTCTGTAATAAAAAATAAATAAGACCCTGCAGCTTCCACGTTAATCTTTTAATGGAGCAATCTCCGCTGTGAAATGGTTCTTGTGCCACAAATGTGTTTTAAACTGTCCTCTAGACTTAGTCCACCTGGAAAAGGACCAAACCTTTAGCCAACCACAAGCACTGCTGTGCCAGGCAAGTAGGAAAAACAACTTGTAGGACAATCGTTCAGCCCCATCTAAATCTAGAGAGATATTTTACCTGTGATATCATGAGAGATTCAGTTAAAACCACACAGAGAGATGTCTGTCAAATGAGAGACTCAAAGAAATCATATATATATCATATATATGTATATATATATATATGTATATATATATACACACACAAACACACACACACACATATATATATATATATATATATGCATATATATATGTATATATATGAATGCTGTCATGTAGTATTCA
Organism: Mus caroli; assembly: GCF_978045245.1. Lineage (NCBI taxonomy): Eukaryota > Metazoa > Chordata > Mammalia > Rodentia > Muridae > Mus > Mus caroli. The sequence continues at coordinate 12,237,074 of NW_028227270.1, forward strand.
TATAAATGCTGTCATTGTTTCATGCTGGTAATTTTGGGGTACTCATACTGGATTACAGGCTAGTATTTAAGACAGAGCCCTTTACTAAGGCTACAATAGACAATCAGTTGGCAGTAGAAAAGACACACACACATACTCACACATGCACACACATAGGGGAGACAGAGAGAGAGAGAGAGAGAGAGTTAGTTTTCAGTGCTAAGGGTATGTTTCCAGACAAGCATGGACTACACCTTTGTTCCCATGGTTAACGAATTATCTGTCACTGATTTAAAAATTGATAAAGACAGAAGACCTGGATGACTGGATGAGATGGAAAGATTGAGCGCTCTCTCCTCTGGGAGTTGAGAATTCTGCTTAACACCCTGGTATCATTAACATTCTGTTAGTACCTTCCTATGTCCTGAACAAAAGAAAAACAGAACAAAAGGGAAATCCTGTAGGACCAGCTCATGACAAAGCCCAGACATAGCTTCCTCAGACAGTGGGAGCCATGGCAGGAAGTGCCCTTTGGTGTTTCAGAACCATGACTATGTGCAGAGGCGTGGAATATACATGCCACATGCATATCCCATTGGTTACATTGATAATGTTTCATCATATCTCAGGAGACACTTAATGGTTATAAAAACAGATTAGAAATACAGAGCCCATATCAACATACATCTTGGGAATGATCAATGAATAAGATTAGAGGAGAATTTTAGAAATAATTTGTTTCTGATTTTAAATATCATATATGTCCCTTATAAAAATTTAAAATGAAAGAAACATAAAATTTATCAAGAAACTTTACATTTGCAACCCTTAAAGGTTTTTATGGCTGCCCTATAAAATTAAAACATTCTTGCTGTGGAATTGTCACATATTTCACATAAACTCATGTTCATAATTTGCTCGTGCTACTAAAATTATTTTCAGCTGATGAAACTGCTTCTTAAAGTATATTTAAAACTATAAAGGTATGCTCAATAAGAAAATCCAGGAGGCAAAACCAATAGGCATTACCTCTGAAAATATAACATTTAGGGTCACCACTTACTTGTAGAGTTCTCTCTTCTGAGCTTAAAAAAAAGGTCTTTATATACATACATAAGTGTTCACCAAAATGATGCACAAGGCATCCTTATGTTTATCTCTGATATTCCTTAGCAATATAGTGAAGATGAGGTTCTACTGATGCTGTGCACAGTGTGGTTTAGTGGGTTCTAGGTCTTCTAGCCTGTGGATACAATTACACATTGATGACTACTTCTTGTTGTGGTAGAGTTTGCTTGCTGTATTTAGTAAAAATGGTGAATACCCATCATTCGAATTTAGTTGACTTCCATGGGATAAAGTTTCAAGGTACACTTATTAACCTAATAGTGCATAAATAAAGTTTAAGTAACATATTTACGTCTTTCGAGAAACCTTGCAGCAATCTGTAGGTTGACCAACGGTAAAACAGGGATTTTTTTTTTTTTACTCCCATTTTGACAGCAATTCCCCAAATAGCATCCTGGTTGTTTGCCTTGCATGTCTTTTGAGTAGTGAGCTAAATATGTTCATGCTTAACCTGTTTTAGGCTCTAGACACTTACTTGTCAATGCCTTGCAACTGTTTAAATTTTAAAAATATTTATATTATTATTGCTTCTTACAAGACAACCGATACTGTGTCCCTTCAACTGTCTCTCCATTCCTGTCAGTAATGCCATTCTTGTCTGTACTCCTTTCAAGCACATAATACAGTTGAACATTATTAAATATCAGTCTTCCGGCTATGACTTCTTCCTTTGAAGTAGCATCTGGAAAGACTCACCCTTCAACATCCCACATCTTTTAAGCACTTAGAATATTTATGTATGGATTTTTCTGGATCCTGTCTTTATAGTTCTTTAAAAACACTGCATTTGAACCCTGTGCAATGTATGAGATTAGAGCTAGACTTTTTGTCCTAGCAACATTTTTTAAACAAAATTGCTATAAGCTCTATATACTGTCATCACTAGTAAAAGAGGAAAGGAAAAAATAAGTACCAACCACAATTGAAATCTTAAAATTTTGTTCACCATGTCTACCAACACTTATGTACCATATGGCCTTGGCATTTCCAATTCTTTTCCACTTCACCCATGTTTGGCTGAATGACTTGCTATAATGTTTACCAAGGACCAAATACTATGCCTTTGCCTATTCGTGAGTTTATTTTCTCAAACTAGAAGATTATTCTATGCCAAAGACAGGAAGGAAGAGATGCAGAGAGATGAGATGTTATAGATGATAGAGCTCAGTTCCTGATGTATATGGGTAAATGAGTTCCCACGACACAGATGCAGAGATGCTCTTTCACTCTGTGTGTACATGCATGCCCCCCTCTGTGTGTGTGTGTGTGTGTGTGTGTAGGTCTTTAGCCTTCTGTTTCTTTCTGCATGGTCCTTCTTCCTGCTGTTGTCAATGTATTTATCCCTCTGATTTGTTTGATTCTAAGACAATCAAACTTCTTAAATCCTGCCTGTGCTTGTGAAGGCAAACACAGAAACAAAACGCACACTTTAAAATCTGAAATGCAAAAGGACAAAATGTGAAGAAATAGAGAAGAAAGAAAACCCAGGCACGTGGACTCTATGAAGTTTCAAAAGCAACTTTCCAAGGGACCTTGTGAAAGCCCACAACTCATTTAAAAAAAAAAGATAAGAGAATTTGAATGCAAACTAAACCAGAGAGGTTAAAATATTCATAGTTCACATTTTATACTCTATCTATTCTTTAGATACAGAACGTTCACAATTATTGCCAGGCTAATGCCTATTGTAGATGTTCTTGAGGTGAGAACATTCTATTCCCACAATTTCACATTATAATGTATTCTTAAGAGACAGGAAGACGAAATTACTGCTGTTCAAATTTTAAGGCTATCATATTTTTTGGATAGCAATGCAAAAAAGAAAGGCTATTTGTTTTACACAAACACATTTTTCTGTCCACATAATTATCTTAGAAGACTTAATGGGAATTTGATAAAAATTAATTATTTTAAACTATGAGTCAAGGGCCCTGGGATATTGGACAATATTTTTTTTCTTTTATTGTCACTAAAATGTGACAAGTATAGGACATATTAAATCATAGGACTAGAGGCTCAAGTGTGATTTGTGCTCCTTTAATAACAATGCAACCCAGAAGGGGGATGGGGTTTACCTGAGAGCCCCTAAGCACAGCTCAATACTATTATTTCCTAATAACCAATGCAAAACCCATCATTTTAAAGCTGGAAGAAACAGAGATCATATAGCTCAATCTATACATTTTACAACCGCTTGATTGCTGATTGCTTTTGTTTGTCAAAAACAAAACAAAACAAAAATAACAAATTGCATTTTTGGTTTAGCACTGGTATTCCACTCACATTCTTTACTTCCAACCTTTAGTTACCAGCATTGAGCTGTCTATAACTATAATACAGGTGAAGGAATGACCTATGAGACTTGATTTTGACTTAGGAGGCATACAATCAGGATTAGTCATCATATTAATTTAAAAACATATTTCTGTAGGTGTGTGTTTCTCCCATCAATGAGAAGTCCAATGTGAGGCATACATTTCCTATGCACAGATAAGAGAAGCCACCCTGTAGTGAGGAGCACATGAAAGCCTTTCCTCTGAAGAGTGACCATGCAATGTACAGCCATAGTGGTTGCAGGTGACGCTGTGATCGCCTTACTGTATCACTGGTGGAACACCTGCTCAATACATGGAGAACTCTGTCCTCTCATCACAGACTTCGAGTTCAGTTTGCATAAGGTATCAAATGATAAAATTAATAGATCTAGCTAAAGTTTCAAATGGAGAAAAACATGAGGGAAAAAGTGCACAATTCTATTCGTAGGAATACATAGGCATACACAGAGAATTGAGATCAAGTCTGAAAGTGTCACACTCCTCCATGGCTGGTATAAGTGCAAATTTGTACAACTACTCTAGAAATCAATTTGGCACTTTCTCAAAAAAGTGGAATAGGTCTACCTTAAGACCCAGCTATACTACTTCTGGATATATACCCAAAAGATGCCCGACTACACCACAAGGACATATGCTTCATTATGTTCAAATTATATGTAATTGTAATAGCCAAAAACTGGAAACAACCTAGATGTCTCTCAACTGAAGATGAGATAAAGAAAATGGGATTCATTTACACAATGGAACACTACTCAGCTATTAAAAACAAGGACATCATAAATTTTGCAGGCCAATGGATGGAACTAGAAAAATATGCTGAGTGGGGTAACCTAGACCCCTAAGGACATCCACGGTATGCACTCACTTATAAGTGGATATTAGACATGAAGAACAGAATAGCCATGTTACAACCCACAAACCCAGAGAAGCCAAATAACAAGGAGGATGCTTGAGTCTTTCTAAGAAATGGGAATAAAATAGACCTCTGAGGTAGATGTGAGGAGAGAACTGGATGGGAGAGGAGATGGGGAAAGGAATGGGCCAGAGAATCAGGTGTAGGAAGAGCAGTGTAGAGAGAATAAAAATTGTCAGTGGGTAGGGGGACATCTTTAGGACATGCCAGAGAACTGGGGTGGGAGGAGACCCTATGGAGTCTATAGGGGTAACTCTACCTGAGACTCCTAACAGTAGGGGACATGAAACTGGAAGTGGTTACCTCCTGTAGCAAAACACAAGTCCTAGTGGAGGGATAAGGACAGCAACCCACTCACAAAACCTTCAACCCAAAATGTGTCCTGCCTATAAGATGTCCAGGGACAACAATGAAACAGAAACAGAAGGAATGGCCAACTAATGTCTGACCCAACTTGAGACCCATCCCATGGACAAGACCAATCCCTGACGCTACTAATGATACTCTCTTTTGCTTGGAGACATAACACTGGTATAACTATTCTCTGAGAGGCTCCACCCAGAAGCAGATGGAAACAGATGCAGAGACTCACAGCCAATTATTAGCTGGAACTTAGTGAGTCTTGTGGAAGAGATGGGAGAAGGATGTGATAGGGATTTAAAGTGAATAAATAAAATAGTTGATAGAAAAAAAATGCCTCCACTGCCTTCAAATTTTGGTGAGAAATCTTAAACAGTCACTTTTCCACAATATTCTTTTCCAGGGGTATTTCAATGAAAATACATCTTAATAAGATTTCTTTTCTCAATAACCCACCCACTTTGTAAAAAGCAAATGTATTCTATTTTATCATATTTATACACCTTCTAAGCTCCTTAGAGCCACAGACTTGGAAATCGAAGGAAGTTGATGATTCACTCAATCATCTTTGTTCACGTCATGAATGTGAGTAGTTATTGCCTTAGCAATCTCCTTAAGACCTGTCAGCTCCTGTCTCTAATTTCTGAATTCAAATACCAAGAAGGGATCAAATATTCACTGGGAAACTTCCTCTTGGCAAGTTTATTCTCATACCTTAAAGTGATGTGCAGGCTTCACAGGGAAGGCAAATCAACAACTGTTTGACCCAGCCATGAACTCTGAGTTACAATAATGACTAGCCTGGCAAGGTGTGCCCACTTATGTAAGAGTGGTGTGGGTATTATAAGTGTAAGTAACTGCTTTCTGATTGGATTTAAGGTTACCACCTCCACAGGAGGAAACTACTATTTGGTACTACTATAAACTTGACCAAGAAGCTATGACTGCAGATGTTATATGTCCTGTGGGTGGATCTAGTATTATTCCGCCAAATGAGTATAGCATCAAGTTGAGCTCCAAATAGTTATCTTTCTACTCATCAATTTCAGTAAAGCTCTCACTCTTAATTAGACAAGCTTCATACTTTGGTGGAAGGTAATTATCACAGAGACTCTTAACTAGTCAAAATATAGAAACTAGGAGTCTATGGAGTGGTCAGTCTATGAAATAGGGCATCTATATAACCCTCTCCCCCAAGGCTCAAGAAACGCCACACAAGGCAGGGTAGTCTCTTCTGAACACAACAGTGTTATTGCACTCAAGAGCTCACAGGTGTTGTAGCTCTCTGTACAAGACCCACTTAAGATCAAGCCAGTCTTCTTTTCGACATGGATGGGGAGGAATCCATGAGACCCAACCCCTAGCTAAGAGCTATTGGAAATTGGCAACAGCTGAGCGAGGAGGAATGAGTTTTCTTCAGGGGTGTGATCTCTGATATGTATCCAAGTGGCAGATGTTGACCTCATACACTTGTCAAGGTTAAACTGGAGCAGTCTTGGGGAGGTTGAGGGGGTGAATATAATCAAACATTGTATAGATGCATAAAATTCTCAAAAAAGAGGTAAATTTAATCACATTATATTAGATTTAAAGAAGAAGGAAAGACTCACCTACAGCTCAATGCTACCCAAAGGCTTGGGCCTATAGAAAAATGGGTCATATTAGAGGCTACTTCTGGACATTCAGACCTAAGAAGACTTTTATATTTATGGATGATTGAAACTATTGTTCATTATCCCAGGGCAAATGCACCTGTAGTCTGCATGCAATGATAAATAAGAATTTGTTGCAATTGTAATTTTTGAAGATGGGAAATTATATTTATCTTTTAAATTATTTCAGAATGATTTACTGGGCCTTTCTAATCTCACTGAAGTCATTCTTTTCAATTCTCTCTCTCTCTCGCTCTCTTTTCAAAACTCCAGTTCCCAGAATACATCAAAGTCTCTTATATTTTAAAATATATGAAAAAGAATACTTGAATTTTTCTTTTTCTCAAACTTCATCTCTGAACACCACTGGGGAGGAATTATAAATAAGTTATGACTAAAAGCAGCCAGGTCTCTAGCTCTCTGATGAGCAAGTTCATTTCTGAATCAACAGTTATTTTTGTGAGTTATCAACTACTAAGTTTAGAACACATAAGATTTCAGAGGATAGAATACTAAAGTCAGTTCTCAATGAATCAGATGCACCAACAGTCTATCACTGGAGCTTTGTTTCTAAGCCTCAAAAACTTATGCTGGGGCAGACATCAGTAATGTCTAAAGCATCTAAGCATATCAAATGCATCTTCTGTAACTGGATAACCAAACTATCAGAACTTAAAAAAAACATAAGAGAAAGAAGAGAGAAAAGGGTTACTTGTCTTTTTCTCCACTTGTATTCTATTTTTAGGTAAAAACAAATATTCTAGGATATGAGTTTTATTTTGGCTCATGATATGAAAGAGATACATTTTATGAGTATATGCATACTTGGCGGAGGTAAATGCACTTGTATGCATACTCAATAGCTGAAGCTGCCTTTGACACTCCTATTTGATGCTCTCATGTTTGAAGTCTCAACTGCGGTAGTTGTTTGAAGCTAAGGAAACAGAGACCTAGAATTTTCCTCTCCTCCTTTGATGTGGAGTACATGACTGGACCTCAGTTTCTCACCTTATATTCTTTCTGGACCTTATATTCTCATTATTTGCCATGTAATTTTCTTGAGTTATGAACAGGAAAATCTGCCTGTGTCTTGGTTTTGTCCTTAGCCATAGAGTGTTAGCAAATGTAATGAAAGGGGTGGGCAAAGAAGCAAGTTCATCGTTCTTGTTTCTGTCTAATTCTTCCCTTTCCACAAGAAGAGCATAGGTAGAAGAGCTCATCCATCCTAGCATAAGGCTGTCAGAGAATGTGGACTAGAGCCACTCTCAGCCTATACAAACGTGACTCTACTACTTGACCTATAGAACTATTTCCAAACTCACCATAAATCAATGAAAGTGAGTGGAGCCTCAGATTTGCTATAAATAATAAATAATTGTTCTTTCAAGCTACAATAATAGTTTAGTGATACATCATGCCTCTGTGGTGGTTAGAATGAGTATGGCCCCATAGCATCATATTTGAATGCTTAGGGAGCAGCATTAGGAGACAGGACCTTATTAGAGTAGGTTTGGCCTTATTGGAGGAAGTGTGTCACTTGGGGTGGTCTCTAGGTTTGAGAAGCTCAAGCAAGGCCCAGGCTCTTGCTCTTCGAGATGCTTGCCAGTTTGGATGTAGAATTCTTGGTTCCTTCTCCAGAACCAGGTCTGCCTGGTCCCTGCCATGCTATTTCCCATGATGATAATGGGCTAAGCCTTGGACCCTTATAATCCAGCCCCAATTAAAAGTTTTCCTTTATGGGCATTGCCTCAGTAATGGTGTCTCTTCACAGCAATAGAAACCCTAAGATATCTTCCTTTGGATCTAATGAAGTGATTTGTTTTATTTATTTATTTTTTTCAAATTAGAGAGAATGGGTGTCAGTCCTAGGGGTAGCTTTGTCAAACATTCACTCAAGTAAATAGTGAGAACTGAAGAACAGCTATGTGGTGGTTGTTATTGAGGTCTCTATACAGACATTGGACAAGTACCGAAACGATATTACAATGTGGTATGTTAGAAACAAACAGTTACTGTGGATGTATTAATGTATTTCTGTTAAAGTCTGTTGGAACCTGTGTTAGATCAAGAGTTTAAAAGACATAACAGAATAGTCGACCAAGGCCCAGTGAAGGCCAGCCTTAGGGAAAACTGGTAGCTGTCCACGACTGGAATTTACAGCTCAGTTCCTTTCAGTTTACTAAAGGGAACTTTTTCAACTTCTTGTGACCTGAACTGCCCAACACTCTTGACTTCCCTTCCAAGTGTCCACAGGAACCCTCAGTCCTGATCTTCCAAAGCCATGCAGGACCCTGAGCGCCAATCACTGACACGGTCTCTGACCAACCATGCCTTGTATGCCCAGATCCTTTCCAAACTTACATCCTATGCCAGCAAAGTTGATGCTATACTTCAAAGCCCTCATCTGTGAGGCTGAGACTTGGCCACTTAACACATTTTAAGCTGTCAAAGACTTCATTACATTTTCATAACGTATAAAAGTTTTATATGAAAGTGATACTTGCTTAAAGCAGAATAAGGGGAAACAAAAAAGTGGAGTAACCATGCACAATCACACTAGTGATGACCATCGTTGGCTTATTTGAACTCCTATGGCATGTAGGTCTATGTTCATTGCACGCGTGCGCGTGTGCGTGTGTGTGTGTGTGTGTGTGTGTGTGTGTGTGCACGCGCGCGCGCGTGCGTGCGCGCACACATGCATGCACATGTTGGCATGCATGTACATGGACACATAATCAAAATCTGGGACTGCTGGCTGATTTGAATCCTAGTTTGATCATTTTGGGTAAGTTTGACTGTTCTACCATGTGGGCTCTACATACACAGAATAAGGTTACTAATAACACATAGTTCATGGATAGCTATGAACACAGATGTGGGTGTTCTTAGCTACAGTGTATGCTATGACTAGAGTCTATGCATCATAGCACCAGCTGCCTGGGTTTGAACCCCATTCTATCCTTAGCTGCCTTATTACTATGACAAAGTTTCTTCATCTTCATGTACCAAAATTTCCTCATCTATAACATAAAGGAAGTTAATTAGATAATGACAAATAAAGCCACTTCCCAGTGTCTCTGTTGTTAGAATGGAAAGGGCAAGGATAATTATGAACAGATGGTCCAAGATGAACTCAGCCTTTCTGTCCGTGGGCTACCAGCTTTCTAAACTAAGATTAACTTCTACGACATGGTGTTAGTTATATAAGTCTAAAAGCAACATCTTCCAGCAACCCACAGGGACAAAGAAGACAAACTCCTTAGGTTCTCAAATGGACTCATCGTCCAAGAAATATTAAAGATTGCCAAAGCAGTATACAATGTTCTTGCTCAAATGTTTGGACTTTTTTTTTTTTACCCCCAACCAATCCTGACAATTGATTCTCTATTACTTTGCTTTTGAATAACACCTAACATAACTTCAAAGTAGTGTTCCTAACACTAAATTCCTTGAAGCAGTTGGTTTGCTTGGGTGCTTCAAAATAGACTGCCAGAATTCGCTAGTATTTATCCCCTTGGCCCCCAGAATATTCTTTCATCAAAATAATATATAATAATGTCTCTTTGTGTGTTTAAGTTATGATATAACTTTTATTTTACTTATATTTCTCCTAAATTAGGCCTGAAACCACAGTCGAGAAGGAAGAATGTTTTGGTTTCAGTATAGTATACATTGTAGGATTAAAGGGTTACAAATCTATATTTGGAGTACCACCATTTGAGGATGCTGAGTGACATAGGTAGCTTCTTTTAGGCTTGAGTTTGATAAGAATAATATGGCAGATATGAAGGCCAGGCATCCCAAAGAGATGACCTGAGACATGAGATTATCTTTATACACTCATTCGCCACTGTGTATCTGAATTTTTGACCTAACTATAAATGTAGCCTTTTTACGACTCTTTCAGAGATTTGAGTTCTAATAGGAATGATAACAAGTGATAAATGTCTTTGAGCCCCATAAGCATCATATTTCTTTTTTTTTACATAAGATTTTATGGGTTTTTTCCCCCACAACATAACTTATGCTTATGATAGTTTGAGCATGGTGTTGGAGGCATGCTTTCTTCTGCCTGAAAAAAAAGGAGAAAGAAAACGAAATGCCATTGTTTCCAAAATATCCCTCGACGCCATTGATGAGATTCAAAAGAACTCAGGATGAAAAGGATGATGCAGCTTCAAACCCCAACTGGCTCTCTGGAAAGGTGAGTCACTGAGCGGGGCTCTGCATCCAGTGCTCCTGGGGACAGCTCACAGGCCAGCATCATCCTTTTGAGCTCATGGGGAGCTGAAATCAACTAAAATATCCTCCCTTGGAGGCTCTTCAGAGAAGGATTTGCTCAGGCTTCCAGGGAGGTGAGGCAGCTCTACTCCTTAGATGTCTAAGATGAAGCCCCTGGGGTCCAGAGGATGCTAAGCAGGGGTCAGCTGGAACTTTGTAGAATTAAAAGCTTTAATTGGATCTTTTAGAATCTAATATTTTTAAATGCCCACCCAAGTCCAAGCCTATGACGTTTTTTTTTTTTTTTTTTTACAATTAAAACTGTAAAAGGTGTAGGCTATTTTTATTATTTCGTGGCTGTAACCTGAATGTGGGAGATTTCCTGTGAATTGATTCAGGGGAAAAAAAAAACTTCAGTACACACCTGTCCAATCAATCAGCACTTTAGAATATTGACTTTCTAAAAATAAACTAATTCCACTCATATTTCACTTGCCCTTTTACTGTTTTATTCACTACTGTCTGATAATTAATTGTAGTGCAATGGGGTATTTCAATGAACTTGATAAACAGCTGGGAGCATGCGTGACGAGTGTCTATGAATTCCTACCACAGACCGTGCTCTGGGCTTGAATGTGTTATTTTGGGTAGTATTATTTCCTGTATAGCTCCACGGGAATAGCAAATCTGGCAAACTGGCAGTACTTTTCACCCTCAGACGCCCAGAGAGCTTGCCCTATGGATAACCACTGCAGCTGTGCCTTCTGGGGATAGTTCCTTGGCTCCAGGGGAAAGGTAGAGACAGCAGGTAGTATTTGATGTTACAGACTGATACTTGACCTCACTTGCCATGTCCTCTTGTAGACCTACTCAGAGCTGGCATGCCTGTTCTCCAGGGCTGTCAGGCTAAGCACACCAACAAAGGTTCTGTTTTAGTGACTAGCGATCTAGCCATTTCCATTTCAAGGTCATTTAACCACCCTATTTAGGGGTAGGATGAGCCAAGAGTTATAACAACCTTGTTATCAGAAAAGGGTAGGGAGCTGCACCTTCTGTGAGATAGGCTAGTTAGTATTCTCTGCATTTCTTTCTGAAAGGTGAGTTTGTAAGATATACCAGAAAGGAAGGGGAATATTTGATGCCTAAACAAGGTGTTGCTTAAACCTAAAGGAAGCAACGCAACTGCAAAACATGTTTTATGGATCTTCAGTAGAAAAAAGGGAAAAAATCAAGGTGAATTTAACTTGAAGATGTTTTGTTTGTTGCTGTTCTTAAAAAATACATTTGTTAACAGTGAATGTGTTTTGATAATTCTTTCATGCAGTATAAGTAATAACATATAATCTAAAGGTTCTGTGGTACAATTTGGATGCCCAAGATTGAATTCCATTTCAGCCAAAACCTGTTATTTGAAATCCTGATGTGCCAAAGAGCCTTCTTGTAGTTTCTTTGGAAATATGGTTCAGCATTTTATAAAACCAGAGGGAATATGTAGTTCCCACCCTGCTTCATTTAGGACAGCAAATACCAAATCCAAGAAAAATGGTACCATAATGTTTCCAAAGAAGTTTCTCATACTGTGTTATGAAACAGAGTGAGTATATTGTGTAGCAATTACTAGGTCCTTTTATGTTGGTAATTCATCTTTCTGAAATCCCATTTGAGATGACTACCACTAACTACAGGAATGGTGATGGTAAATTGTTAATTATTAAGTGCTGTTTTGTGTGTGTGTGTGTGTGTGTGTGTGTGTGTGTGTGTGTGTGATTTCATATGGATGGTCATCTTTAAGCATCTCATTGTCTCACTGCAAGGTAGGATGTTGCTATTTCTATAGGCAAGGAAGCTGAGCCCCCAAACCCCAGAGGAACACTGATATCCCATAAACCAGTAACTTGGAGGTAGCTTAGGTAGCTTAGACTTGAGCTGTTCTGCTAGCACTGCAGTTGGCAGGCTTTGCCTCTGACTTGGGTAGGAAAGGAAGAATATCCCTTCAAGTTGTTTACATTCTTTTAATCTTGAGTTCTAGAACACTCCCACTTACTACTGATTTGTCTGTGAATTGACAGCCTATTCAATTAGCAATCCTAACTCCAGCTTGTCATCTTCTTGATCACCTCCTTCTTTGTTTACAGAACTTGGAGTTAAGTAAAAGTCATTGGCAATGTACTCCCAGAAAATCACTTTTCAGATCTGCCATAGGCAGGGTTCATTAATAGCTTTTTTATTCAAAATCTTGTTATCTGGATTCTATCTGATTATACTTCAAGGTCCCCCCAAAACTTGCACCATTCTGGTGCTGAAACCTAAACGGCCATATTGTAGTTAAAGGCAAAATGGTGCTTCTATCACAAAGGAGAAGCCCTCTTATTGACCTACCCTAGATTCCAAAAGCCTTGTGATGAACAAAAACTAGGGAAACGATGCTAATTCCATCGCTCAAAAAGCCAAGAATGAAGAAGCCATCTAAGAACTATGCAAATGTATGTAAGACAGAATGTGAAAACTTAGCAGAGGCCTTCTATTGACAATAGCTCTCAAATATAAATAGTCATCTCTTCCTCTGAAAGTCTTTCTCAATTTTAAGGAGTCTCAGGGGCAACTGTGACAGATGACAACTGAAGTTGTCAGCATCCCCTTAATCAAATCTCTTGCATAGTGTCCATGGGGAGTACACAATGTTTAATGAGGTTTGGGGATGATTTGTTAGACTAAGTTTTCTATCTGACACAGACTTTCATTAATTATGATTCTCCCCTAGAGGCCAGCCAAGCAGTGTATCCTTATTTTTAAAAAAGTAAAAGAAAAGAAAAGGAAAGGAAGGGAAAGGAAAGGAAAGGAAAGGAAAGGAAAGGAAAGGAAAGGAAAGGAAAGGAAAGGAAAGGAAAGGAAAGGAAAGGAAAGGAAAGGAAAAAAAAAAGCCTTCTAGAGCATGTGTAAAACCCAGAAAATAAAAGCACTGGTACTTTCTATCCTTTGATGATAATTTGCAAATGAGTTCAATTCACTGGCATAGACACTTACATCTGGAATATTAAGGACTTCTCTGATTTCAGAGATAGGAACTGAAGCTACCTTCACTGAAGTATAGTGAAAGAAAGATATGGAGGTGAGAGTCCTACAGCCAGAGATGATCGTCACTAATGTATTTCTTGGACCTAACAGTGTTTCAATATATTCCATTTATTGTATTCAACACAAGGGTTTTGGTCTTGAAAGCTACCGGGTCCCAGTGATGAGGAGATAAACCTGAAAACAAAAGTGGCATTATTTGTTACTTGCCCAACTGGCAAATGTCAATCATTTTAAAGTGTGCTATATCATAAAATGCTTTGAAAGTAAAAGTAGTCACAAAATGGTAAGCTTGATGTATTTTAATTGGACAGTTTATATACTTAAGGAAAAATTGTTTTGGGTGTTACTAAAATGTGAACATGGCATGCATTTCACCACTTAGCTTTATTCATAATTCTTTTGTTCTTATTTGAGACAGAATCATAAAGCCAGACTGGCTTTTAATTCATTCTCAAGCCCAAGGAGGTCTTGAACTTGTGATTCTCCTGCCATAGTCTCCCCAGAAAATGGGATTATGGGACAGATACCACAAGGCCTAGTTCAAATTTTAAGTTTCTATTTCCTCTGATATAGATTAAAAGAATACTTATTTGATATGAACAGGTAATTAAGTATAAGCTTTGTCACTAACACTCTGTAGGAAATATCAACAATGAGAAACAAGCTAACATTGACCAATAGGAAACAGACGAAATTATGCTGTACTCACAGGGAGCACACTGCAACTGTTGACAGTGCTGTGGCTGATCTACATACAGGAAGCAGTCTCTTGTTATGGTATTAAGGGAAGCAAGCAAATAGCAAAGCTGGGTAGATCACTTACTAGGAATTGAGTAAACAGACACATTTTCTCTTACCAGGAAATGCAACAATAGCAGCTACATCCAGGAAAGGGAACTGGAGACCAGAGAGAATGAGCTGGAAAGAGTTTACTGAGTATGAAAAAAATCTCTTGATAGTAAAGAGATTTTTATTCAAGTGCTTCTGTTTGCTACTCAAGCCAATTAGCCAAACAATCTATGAAACTCAGGAAAGAAAAGCTACCAAAACGTTCACATAACAAAGTTGGGTGAAACTGAAATGACTTAGAGAAGCAGCTCTCAATTATTTTGGTCTCTGACTCTCTTTACACCCTCATAATTATATACAACTCAACGTGTATAGCTTCTATAAAATGTTTGCCTTTAAAATCTGAGAAACTCAAGGGTAATCACTTCCAAATTACTTCTCAAAACCAACTGAAAGACAATTAAAAGAAAACCCCTTTCCTGCAAAATAATGAAAGCAGCAAAAGTGGGCTTTTGTTTCCTATTTTGCTGGCTTAATAGAAGACATCTAGGTCTTTGGAACTATATTTGTGTTTGGTCTACTGTGACACGACATGCATTAGCTTCTGGTTAACTCCCCTGAGAAAATGGTCAGTGGAAAGGAAAAGGACATGTCACTGTCACTCATGTCACACAGAGAAGTAGATCACCACCTTTAAAAGTTAAGATGGATTAAAGACTGATATGAGCTATAAAACAACCAAAAGAAAACACAATGAGTGTTTTGGGATGTTTGAATGGGCAAGGTTGGGAGTTGGGTAGGACTCAAAAGTATAAAAATTAAAGCAAAATATGACAAATGAGATGGTATTCAACTATTCTTACATGACAAATGTGGTAACTAAAGAATGAGATAACCTACGGAATAAAAGAAAGTTTTATGAACTGTATATATGTATGGTTTCATACATAATATGTATAAAGAGCTTCAAAAATCTAATAGCAAGTAAGAAAGAGCAAAAAGAAAATCTCAAATAACTGAGTTAAAAATGGCTATCAGACCTAAAGAAACATTTATCAAAGGAAAACATAAACATAGACAATAAGTATGTGGTAAAGCATTCAATATCATTCATCATTGAGGAAATATACTTTGCAACTACAGTAAGACACCATCTCACCCCAGTAAGAATTGTCTGCCAAAACCACTGAAGAGAACAAGTGCTGACAAGGTTGTGGAGGAAGATGGAATGTTGAGCCCTGTTGGTTCAATATATATTACTAGAGTCATTATAGAAAATGAGATGGAAGTTCCTCAAATTAAAAAAAAAATCATATAATAATAGAGAATAAGTAATTTCACGATTAAATATTTAGGTATATTCTCAAATAAAATTATATTGAGGATGCATGTGAACTCATAGGTTTATTGTAGCATTATTAACTATAGCCAAGAGAAGGAAACAACCTAAGTCTCCAACATTGAGGAACAGATTAGCAAAATGTTAAGACAAATGTTATTAGTAAATACCCAATGAAACATTATGTGGCCACAGAAGAGAACAAAGCCTTATGTTTTGTGGCACGGATGGGACTGGAGGACATTATGTTAAATGCAACTATCTGGCAAGGGACAAGATCAAGATACTTTACTTGTATGTGCAATGTAAAAAGTTGATCATCTATTCAGAAGTTGAAATTAGACTAGCTGTTTAGGAAGGGAACAGGGAGACATTGATTGAAAGGCAGCAAGTTACATTGCAGTCATTGCATGGTAGGATGACCATGGATAATGATAATATACTCAACGCTAAAGAAAGTCCAAAACAATTTGGAATGTTTTAGCATAAAAAAAATGCCCCTACTAGACAGCGCAGTGCAACAGATTAAAACCACAGTGTTGGCAATGGATTACCTCTTTTAAGCTTGGCCAGTGAGGTTCCATAGAAACCCAAATATTACAGTTAATAGTCATTGCTCTGGCTTACCCAGCAGAACTTCATGCTCAGTCCTAATTGGTGAAGATAGCATACACGTGAGTCGTAGGACACAGAACAATCAAGCTGGTACTGACCTGGAAGCGGCATCCTTTTATAGTGCTGGAAGCTGCCATGTATACCATGATGGGAGAAAGGGAGTCATCAATGCTATCCAGCTGTGAACTCTGCATGCTACAGTAACAGCCATCCTGGAAGGATGTGCCTGCTGGTGCAATAGTGACGAAAACAATAAGGGTGTAACCAATAACTTTCTGTGCAGAAATGCAAGGTGAGTTTTCACTGTGGGCAGTAGCCACAAAAGCAGATTCTTTCATGCTGACGGCAAAGAGTTGGGTATTTATATCAAGAGAAGCAGAAAGATGTTGAAAGGTGTTATAAGGTGTTAGATATTCTGATAGTACATATTATTGGATGTTTACTGAATGCAAGGTAATGTGGCCTATGGCTAGCTAAATGGCTAGTTTCCTCATTTTTCCCAATTAAAAGTGTCTCTTACCAGCCGCCTTTTTGGGATTCAAAGACTATTGCTTGATTAGATCAGTAGTGTTTAACATTGCACCTCCCCGAGAAGAGTTTCACGTGAACCTTTCTTACAAATGCTTCTTGGAGAAGTAAACTTTAGCATGTTTAGCTGAGATAGCCATTGAATGTTATGATCACTAAATGTCAAGAGTGTTATCTAGGAACCAGCGATTAATCAGAACTACCTGTACTGGGTTTATAACAATGTATCACTTGGATCCCCTGCCTAGGTTTAGCTTCAATACTTGTGCCTCAGTTCACCAAAAAGCAAATATAATAAAAAGTCCTGTTCCAGATGTGCCTGGATGTGTTGCCAACCTGCTACTAAAACAATGTTGATGCTCTTATCTAGAGTGCCTATGAAGTCAGGTATGTAAATAAGTATGTTACCACTGAGTCCTCACAAGCACAAAGAACTGATATATTTCTTCTTCTGCATCAATGAGAGTAAATGAAGTTGCTAAATTGGCTTGATCTTTGCTGTCAGAGTAAACATTTTGGTTCAGTAGCTTTAGCTGTGGTGACTCGCGTGCATTGCCTTTCCTGTTTCATGCCATTGAACATTCTGCTTATATAAAAATATGTCCTTAAGCCACATCTAATTCTTTTATGGAATGATATGTAGAAATATGCACACATGGGAATAAACCTTACTTTCAATTTTAGGAAGTCTAATTACTCTATTAGGAGTTTAAGAATAAGACCATGTGAGAATTTTATGACCAACTCTTTTTAAATCTCACTAAAGGGTTAATAGATGGTAAAGGGTTAATGTTTATCTGCATCACTGCAGGAACAAATAAACGTCACACAATTATTCATTATTTAAATGAGTGCCTGGGAGACGACTTTATATTTGTCTTATTGACGTAGTTTACGTTACAAACTTCAGGCTGGTGGCACTTCTTCATGTAGGCCATGGCCTCACTCCAAGCTGCTGAAGCTCACTGTGGATCAAGAATGATTTAGTAAAGGCTCGCCCACCACTGCTGCCAAGATGAGGAAATGATATTGAAAAGCACATTCCAGAGAAAATTTAATGGTCTCTTGTCTAAGAAAGGTGAGGCCAGGACAAGACATAGATATCTAACAATGAGATTAGAAGAGCCTGGAGAGAATTCAGAAGAAAAAATAATACAAGGAGGAAGCAAGAAGTATATATAGTGTTACTACATCAATGGGAATCTTTCAATTTGTTATCTGCGTACAACATTCACTCACGTCTATTTAAATATACAGTATGATCCACACATGTATACATACACTACACACACACACACACACACACACACACATATATATATATATATATATATATATATTTTTTTTTTTTTGCTGGTGTCACAGACATAAGTCTATATATGTCCTTACCTCCTGATCTTCAGTATTATGGGATTAGTAGTTTGCTTTGAGATAATCTAATTTAGTAAAAGAGAAGGACTGGTCAGATACACTAAAGTTCCTTAACTGGTTGGTTTTAAATTAATTCAAATAGTATATACCAAGCAATAAATAGATGAGCTATTCAAAGAAAGGTAGAAGAGACAGAGTCTGTTTATGCTGCTGCTGACCTTGAAGAAGAAAGCTTTTATGAATCACAGTTTCAATGACCAAGAGTTTGAAAAAACATCCACTTCATGCGAGAGTCCAATCTTGCCTGATACTTTGGATAACATTTTGTGAAATTTCGGAAGAGGACCCAGTTAAATTCATCCTAGAATGATGAGCCAGGGAAACTGGGATAAAGATGCTAATTATGTGATAATGTGCTGTGCCAATATTTTTAAAGAAATTTAATACAATGCTACTACCACAGGAATAGCTGCTCTCTTGAAGGATGTACATTTAATACAAGCTTAGTACCTCTATATGACTGAACAAATGTTCAGAGTGTCTATAAATGGACACATGTGCAAATAAAATCCACACATACTCAAATCTGCCATCAAGGGAGAAAAAGCAAACTTGCTTTTGCTAATTTCATCTCAAAAGTGGTTTCTTGTTTTATCCCATACATTTAGATGAAGGCAAACTTATCTCGGTCTACTAGACACCTCACCATCAACACTGGTACTTTGTGTCGTTTATCTTTCTAACAAATTAGTCACCAAAAACACAAGCTCCTAACTCTGTATTACTCCTACTAAAGCTTCATCTCTACTGATACTCATGAGGTCTTCTTGGATCCAGCAATGGTTCCACCTGACCTCCCAGTCCATAATTTTCCCACCAACATCTGAGGCCTGCAGTCTTCTATCAGCGCTGGAGGTCATCCCTCCAATGACCAGTTGAAAGCAACAATGGAAGCGAATGGCTGAAAATGGAAGAAAAGAAATGAAACAGGAGACCTGTGTGGAAGTCCATTTGCCCATCTTGTGGGCTCTGAACATTTTCAGAAAGAATGGAAATCCTTGTTAGGCTTGCAACAGAGGAATGGTATTTAAAAGAAGTCCAGCATCACCTTTCTGTGTAGGAAATCATTATTAATTTGGAGATGAGTGTTCTCTTATGAATCAGCAAAATTCTCACAAGGAAAAAAAAACCTGATTACTAACTCTCTAACCTTGAAGACATTAGATAAAATAGTATTTGTTACTAACTTTTTAAAAAATATTTTATTAGATATTTTCTTAATTTACATTTCAAATGTTATCCCAAAAGTCCCCTATACCCTCCCCCTGCCTTGCTCCCCTACCCACTCACTCCCACTTCTTGGCCCTGGCGTTCCCCTGTACTGAGGCATATAAAGTTTGCAAAACCAAGGGGCCTCTCTTCCCAATGATGGCCAACTAGGCCATCTTCTGCTACATATGCAGCTAGAGACACGAGCTCTGGGGGTACTGATTAGTTCATATTGTTGTTCCACCTATAGGATTGCAGATCCCCCCAGCTCCTTGGGTACTTTCTCTAGCTCCTCCATTGGGGGCCCTGTGTTCCCTTTTATAGATGACTGTGAGCATCCACTTCTGTATTTGCCAGGCACTGGCAAAGCCTCACATGAGACAGCTATATCAGGGCCCTTGCAGCAAAATCTTGCTGGCATATGCAATAGTGTCTGTGTTTGGTGGCTGATTATGGGATGGACACCCAGGTGGGGCAGTCTCTGGATGGTCCATTCTTTTGTCTTAGCTCCAAACTTTGTCTCTGCAACTCCTTCCATGGATATTTTATTCCCTAGTCTAGGGAGGAATGAAGTATCCACACTTTGGTCTTCCTTCTTGATTTTCTTGTATTTTGGAGGTTGTATCTTGGGTATTCTAGGTTTCTGGGCTAATATCCACTTATCAGTGAGTGCATATCAAGTGACTTCTTTTGTTATTAGGTTACCTCACTCAGGATGATATCCTCCAGATACATCCATTTGTCCAAGAATTTCATAAATTCATTGTTTTTAATAGCTGAGTAGTACTCCATTGTGTAAATGTACCACATTTTCTGTATTCATTCCTCTGTTGAGGGACATCTGGGATCTTTCCAGCTTCTGGCTATTATAAATAAGGCTGCTATGAACATAGTGGAGCATGTGTCCTTATTACCAGTTGGGACATCTTCTGGATATATGCCCAGGAGAGCTATTGCTGGTTCTACCAGTAGTACTATGTCCAGTTTTCTGAGGAACCGCCAGACTGATTTCCAGAGTGGTTGTACCATCTTGTAATCCCACCAGCAATGGAAGAGTGTTCCTCTTTCTCCGCATCCTTGCCAACATCTGCTGTCACCTAAATATTTGATCCTAGCCAGTCTGACTGGTATGAGGTGGAATCTCAAGGATGTTTTGATTTGCATTTCCCTGATGATTAAGGATCCGGCAGGAACAGTGTTCCTAACTTTCTATTCTAGAAAAATACATTTAAAACTACTGCCTTGATGATTTAAAAACAGTGATTTCAGGCAAGCAGAATTTGGAAGATAAAATAGTATAAATTGCTGAAAGGGTCTGGTCTGATGACTCTTAATCCTGGCTCTCTCTCCCTTTTTCTAAACGCTGAAATGTGAAACAGTATTAACTATTCTCAAGAATATGGAATTAAAGCCTGCTGTGCAAGCTTAATTTCAGGGAATGCCCACAATTCTGTCCAGCAACAATGCTAGTGAATAAGATTAGAGCAAAATAGAGTTGGCTGTCAACAAGGAATATCTTCCCATTTGTTTAGTGAGTAACACAGATCAGTGGAGACATGCCAGGCATGATGTTCACACTTACAACTCCTGTACAGGGGAGGTTAGTTCAGGAGGATCAGTCAGTTTCAAGGGCAGCCTGAGATACACAGTGAGGACTATGCCAAGAGTCTCAAAATCAACAACCCACAGATCAAACAAAACAAAAACAGATGAGCAAAGAAACTCCTGCTTTCAAGTATGAAATGACACAGAATACCAGTCTCCGTCTCTACACTGAAAAGGGAAAGCCTTTTTATATGTCACTTCTATATGTAAAACTCAATCCTAAAATGGTATTTGAGACTATCTCCCATCTCCAGGCAGTCCTGTGCACAAAGTGGCCATGTCTAAGCAGCCAATCTGCAGATGAGATGCTAAAGGGACATTTCTGGAGCTAAACTGCTAATCCTGTGTTCTTCTTCTTCTTTTTTCCCATTCATGCAGAATGTATACTCCTTGAGAGATTTAAAGGAGAAACATATATGCTGCTGCCATCCAAAACATAGTGCCCAATTCTAATTCCCTGTGATTTAAAAGGGAAAATTCCAAGAACTTAAGCAGAGATCAAGGGAAAATTCTTTTCATGTGATATACCCAGATGACACAGATTTCTAAAGGCTAACACAGCGAGGGGGATGACTGGGCAGATCTTGAAGCAATCTGGTGATCATGTGCTATGCCATCGCTTGTTTTAAGGCTACACTTGCTTGTGGGGCTGTTGACAGCTGAGCAGTGGGGAATCTGAGCTAAGGCTGCTAACTGCACAGCTCACCAGATACGGGAGTGGGATTTGCCACGCCAGCCATGCAGAAGTCTGACTGAGCCAAAAGTCTGGAAGGAGAAAATATAAAAGGTTTTCTGCTCTTAAGGCTTAAAAGTATATGAGATTGCATGAGACAAGACCATATAAAATGGGTGATATTTCAAAACTTTCATAAAGATAGGTCAACACTGCATTGAACAAATGAAGAGGAGAGAATTCATTTAAAGTGTTTCTATAATATTGCACATATATGTATATGTGCAATATTATATATATTACACACATTACATATAAACATATACATGTTGCTGTTTAGAGGCAGAGAAAAGATTGATGGTAGAAAAGAAGTCACAGCATTTATCGTGCGTTTGAACTCTGTGTTTTTGGAAACTAATGTCTTATGCCAGTATGTGCAAGCTAACACAATGTTCCTAGACAAGTAAAAACTTTTGTAGAAATAAGAGATCAAAATGGCCTGATACAATATTTCAGGAGCGCCAACAATTAGAAATAAAGACTTTTAGTGATTCCCATGAAATACTTGTTTCAGTCTTATCACTGTCTTGAAGCATCTTAAGGTAACATCACATCAGATCTATTCCCACCATGGGATGGAAAATTTCATCACATGAATTGGCTTTGCATGTTATGAATAAAAACTGGAGTGTAAACATTGGAAAATTCTAATATGCACCAGAAGGGAATATCAATTGCCAAAACAAAAAGTGTCCTTGCGGTAGAGGCACTCTGTAAGACTAGAAAGACAGAGTCATCCTGGTGTGATGATATTTGTGAAAGGAAATAGTTTTACTTCTCTCTCTACTGGTTTTGACTTCTTAATCATTAAAAAATATAAGATTATCGGGAGACTCCAAAGTGATTTTAGATGGAGAAATAGCAAGTAACATCACACCTTGCTCATGTGCAAACAAAATGTTTATACCAGGATAGGGCTATTTTCCTCACTGCTGATTATTATAGTCTACGTCCCTTTATTGAATTCTCCCACCTTGATCAAGCATAAGTTAAAGGCAAAGCAAATGTAGCATTGCTTTGGAAAGCAAGGATCTTTAGCCTCGCGTTTCATTTTTAGTTATGATGAATAAAATTCAACAAAGGAAAACCCTGTGGGGGTAACCTGTCCGAAGTCCTGTCTCTTAGTGCCCAGGTTCTGAAAGGACAGCATAGGAAGGGTACTTGTCCTTAGTATCTTTCATTTCCTGTATATCACTGTTGAAAGGGGCAACCTGTACACTGGAGAAAACACCTATAGAGCCTCATCACAGTAGAAAGCTTATTTTCTTACACACTCGCTTTTTTCTCCCATTGTTCAGATTAATTTCCATTGAACACAAAGAAGGATTTGTGTGAGTTCTCTGCACCCAACCTTGGAAAACAAAGGATTTGAAAGTTCTTTAGGATCTATCACTGGCTTCCCTTTTCTCTCTTGTACTCTGAATGTTGTCCCCTGGCTGCCACCCTTAAGCTTCCTTTCCATGGACAAAGATTCTTTGGAAATTCTTAGTGATACCTATTATATTCCTACGATTTTCACTCTTCTGTTCTTCTGAGTCCTGAGATCTGACAAAATGAAAGAGTCAGAAGGTCTCTGGCTTTGACCTATACGCCAATCTTTAAGCCCTATATGCCATCAGTTTCTTTGATTGGGTATTGAGTGCTTGCTTGCTTGCTTGCTTGATTGCTAAGAGGACCAAGTACAATGTGATCTCTCTTCTTGACGAGCAGACCTGTTAGTCAACAAATGATGATGCTCAAAAAGTGGTGTTCATGATGATGACAATGACAGGGATAACGCTGTTGACAATTATCTGCCTGACATCTCTATTTGAATGTTCATAGGCAAATTCACCAACTTTCTTCAGCTGATCTGGTCAGCTATATTACCCAGGTATATACCTGAAAATACCCTTGCTCTTCCTCACCAATCTACCTCTTCCTGGCTGACTGTGATGGGTAAACTGACCTTTCCTACTGATATCAGCCATGCTTTTGATGGTGTAGTCTACCTGTCTCTATCATTTACCCCTTCTCCTGGATTGCTTTTCCAGTATTTCAACTAGATGCTCCATCTACAGACATTAATTACTCCTGCTCTTCCTTTATGCAACCAAGAGACATTCTCTTTTTTAATACAAGTAACATGGTTTTCTTTAACTTAAACCCCTTTAAAGGAAGTTCCTTTACGATAGTGTATTCTAAGACTCTCTGACAATATCTTTTAAATACTGAGTGATAAACAGATGCCACTAATTTTAAATAAAATGATGTAAAACTCTTTTATCTTTGACATGGAAAATTGCTAAGTATCCTAATACTAACTCGTTGACCAGAAAGGAGGATAACAAGGAAGAAAATAAATGTATATATTCATTGTGACTGTTCTATGAATAGTGCTATGAGGAAAATATATAGTCAGACTATAAGCATATAACCAAAAATATATGAAAATATACATGCCAAAAAATCAGGTTTGCTGGCCACCTCTTTGTTTTCAGTGTATTTAAAACTTGATATACTAATGGAGTTTTTTAATTACCAAGAAAATGAAAGCTCAAGGAAGTACTTATAGTATAGTATAGTATAGAAAGTACTTATAGGAAGTATGTATAGTATAGTATAGTATAGTATAGTATAGTATAGTATAGTATAGGAAGTACTTATAGGAAGTATGTATAGTATAGTATAGTATAGTATAGTATAGTATAGTATAGTATAGTATAGTATAGTAAAGTACTTATAGGAAGTACGTATAGGAAGTATTTATAGGAATGGTTCATGAGAATAGCCATCCTGGAGAGTATGGCTGTTCAGAACTAAAACAGCAAAGAAGCGGGGAGGATGCTTTGCATGAGTGAATGTTGTTGTTGGTGTAAGTGCTTGGTAGGTATCACAGACATGGTATAACAAATGTAAAGGTTAGCGGTCCAGTTAGAAATTATCTGGGGGTAGATACCCAAAACAAAATGCAACTGATGGACAGGAGAGAAAAAAAATTTAGGCAAGGTTTCAACAGTATGTATACATATGCCAGTGTCTGGATTTCCTGGAATTGATGGGTATAGAAATAGCTGATTAGAAGACAAAAGCTAGAAAGTCTAGGATTAGGGATAGAAAGTAATAGACTCCCCTACCCCACATAGTGATTTCAATAGTTTGACATGATATTCTTCATCATTTTCAACTAGTTCAGAAAACCAATTTAAAGAAATGCATTAATCTTTAGTAGTTCACACACACATACACGCACACACATCACAATAAAAGGGCATTTGTTCTACTTAGTTCAATGACATAATTTCCTATGTACAAAACGACCCTGAAAATTTTAACTGAAGTCAAATAATTGCTTGCCTTGATTAATTTTTCAGACGTGATCCCACTAAAGCAAACAAGCAATTAGGATGACCTCTGAGAAGTCAAAAGGTAATTAATATTGTATGTTTTTCTTAGGTGTTCAGATACTTATGGATTCCTTAATCATATTTTTCTTGACTATACTTAATAGGTTATTTGGTTTGACGTTTTTAAATCATCAGCCAACAAACATTTCTGCTTAGAAAATTTCAAAGTCATATCTTCTTTGCCATCATTCCTTCTACATTATTAGCTCCAGATTATCATCATTTATTTCACTTTAAAATTAGCATAAAAGTAACAGATTTCCCACTTTAAAAAGTGTTCAACATCTTTAGCCATCAGGGAAATGCAAATTAAAACAAACTCTTGAGATCTCATCTTACACCTGTCAGAATGGCTAAGATCAAAACCACAAGTGACAGCTCATGCTGGTAAGGATGTGGAGCAAGAAGAACACTCCTCCATTGCTGATGGGAGTGCACACTTGTGTAACAACGGTTGGGAATCAATATGGCAGTTTCTCAGAAAGCTTGTAATCTATTTACCTCAGACCCAGTCATACCACTCCTCAGCATATACCCAAAGGATGCTCCCTTCTACCACAAGGACATTTGCTCAACTATGTTCATAAGAGCTTTATCATAATAGACAGAAACCAGAAACAATCTAGATGTCTCTTAACTGAAGAATGATTTTTAAAAAGGTGGTACATTTACACGATGAAGTATTACTCAGCTGTTTACAAAAAATGATCTCCTGAAATTTGCAGGCAAATGGATGAAACTACACAAAAAAAAAAACACCCTGAATAAGGTAACCCAGACCCAGAAAGACAAACATGGTATGTACTCACTTCTACGTGCTTTACTTTATCTGCAAAGTAATGTATAATCATGCTACAATCTATCGTCTTTGAGAGACTAAGTAACCAGGAAGGCTTAAGCGGGGGCGGGAGGGGGGGTCTTACAAGGATCTCCCTGGGAAGGAGTAATAGAATAGATTTTGTGGGTGAACTGGGCACTGGTACAGACAGCATCAGCAGGGATCAGGTGATGGGGATAAAGGGAGAGAATAATGAAAGAGATGACTGGAATTAGAGAGCCATTATGGGGACAAGGTGGAAAGCTAGCACAATGGAAACTCCATGGAATGAATCTATGAGTGCAACACTAGCAAAGATCCCGAGTAATGGGAGACACAGAACTGAAACTAGCCATCTTCTGTAACCAGGCAAAACCTCAAGAGGAGGATTGGGATACCAACCCAGCCACGAAACCTTCAACCTACAGTTTTCCACATCTGCAGGATATGCTGGGACTGGAGCCTAGCGTGATTGTCAACAGAGTGAACAAAGAGATTTCACCTAATAACTGATGGGAGCAGATGTAGAGTCCCACAGCCAAATATGAGGTAGAGCTCAAGGAGCCCTTTGGAGGAGGGGACCAAAGGATTGGAGGAGACAGGGGCCAAGGACACAGCCTACATAATCAATTAACCAGGTCTCAAGTGGGCTCACAGAGATGAGGGTGCCTGTGTAAGTCTGACCTAGGTCCTTTGTATATATGTTATGGTTGTGTAGCTCAGTGTTCATGTGAGACTATTAACAGTGCGGACAGGGGTTATCTCTGACTCTTTTGTCCTACTGGGTTCCCTCATCGAACCTTGATGTGAGAATACATGTGCCATATTTTTTTTGGATCTTGTTATGTCACATTTGGTGTCCCTAGGAGACATGCTCTTTTCTGAGGGGAGATAGATGCAAGGATGGATCTGGGGGTTGGGGCAGGGAAGGGAAGGTAGGGAGAGAGAATGGGGGGAGGGGACAGAGAAAAAATTGCAGTTGGAATGTAACATATGAGAGAAGAATAAATTAAAAAGGAGAAAGATAACAGGTTTCTTTATTGCACTATAACATGCTTCGTTTTGTCTGATCTTCCACTAACATATCTCCCTGTCCTCTTCTCTGCTTAAACTTTCCAGGCCCCCTCATGCCTCTTTATATTTTCATATCACTTGTCTTCTTTTACCTTCCCCAACCTCTTTTGCTAAGACTCTTCTCTCTTGTGGCTTCTTTATAGGTTTATGGCCCATGTCCATGTTGCCCCATTAAGACACATGAAGCTAGAATCAACACATTGGTGAGAATATGTAACATTTGTCTTTCTGAGTCTCAGAAATACTTAATACTCTTAGGATCCACTGCTTTTCCTAGAAATTTCCTTTTTATCTATGGCTGAATACTTCCTATGTATGTATGTATGTATGTATGCATGTATGTAGTATGTATGTATGTAGTATGTATGTATGTATGTATGTATGTATAGTCTTCCAGTGATAGACTTCTAGGGATTTCCTTTCCATCTTGAAGAGTAGCAATACACATGGATATGCTAATAGGTCTGCGATAGGATATAGATTCCTTTGGGCATATGCTCAGAAGTGGTATTTTGAATCATATGGTAGTTCTATTTTTACTTTCTTTTGAGGCATAACTAGACTGATCTCCAATGTGGCTGCACCAGTTTCCACTCGTGCTACAGTATGCAACAGTTGCCACTTCTCTGGCATGTGTTGCTTCTTTCCTTTCTTTTCATTTGTTTGTTGTCTCTTTTTTAAATGATGGTTATTCTGACAGAGACAGAATCTCAAAGTAGATTTAATTTGCATTTCTCTGATGGGTAAAAATGTTGAACACTTTGAAATAATTACTTATTGGCCCTTTGGGTACTTTTTCTGAAAATTGTTCAGTTCATCACTTATTACTGGCACTTATTTTGAATCTTACTTCGTTTGCTGCAATAGATATCTAAATGACACCTCCAAATTCTTCCCATTTGATGTTCCATGTATCTGTCAAATGAGGTTTAAATCTCAAAATAAGCTACACAACTGTTAACTTTCCTAATTAAAATCTCAATGCTTCCATGACATCTTGGAGAAAGTCAAGGAAGCAGTTGTTTCTGGCCAGTTCTACACAGGACATCTTTAATACTCTTTGAGAACTACATTGGAACACCATTTTATACTACAGCCCTATACCCTCTAGCCATTTACTTTCTAGTATCTCTGGTTTAATCACAGTCAATGGTCAGCCATACCCCGCTATGAACCAAATGCTTATAGGCATTTAGATAGAAAATTTTTGTATTTTAGCTTGGTCTTCTGTAATTTGTAGTTGCTTTTAATTCATTTTTATAGGTAGGGTTTTTATTTTAATCATAGCAAAAAAACCCAATCTATTCATTAAGTACATTAACTTTCACATCAAAGAGAGGATCCAAAGCAATAGATAGGTTATCAGACTATGTGAAGGCCGCTACATGATTTTGATCTTCTACAGATGGTGTGCCCTCAGTTGCTCCTTTACTGGTTCATTTTCAAAACTTTTTACAAGTTACAAATACTCAAAAGAGTTTCTGGACTGATATTGTCAAACTCACAATCAACAGATGACTTATTTAAAATGTCTCACCTTGACCTTGCTTGTTCTACACACCAGTTGCTCATGCGCTTATAATTTAAGGCTAGCAAAGGAGGTAGATTTTCCTCATGGGAAAGAATGCATATTCCTTTCCTTTGTTTTCCTATCTAGTCAATGAGATTTGTCATCATGATGTTTGAACTCACTGAACACCGAGTAGCATGGCATCATAAAGCAAGTGGTGATGCAGGTGGGTTAGGCATGCCATTGCCATATCTCCCCTGAAATATAACACAAAATTGTTCTTCTTTATTACATTCTTTTCTGCATAAAGTATTATACCGTGATTTCAGAATGTCCGAAAACCTGTCTTTCATTATTTTTCAATACATAGTTGTTACTTTGCCCTACAGATTTCTCTATGCCAACAGAGTGATAACCTGTTCAACAGATTGCTTGTTTAATTATACAAAAATAAAAGCAATACACTGTCTCCAAGAAAAAAACCTTTTGAAGCTAGGAGCACTAGTTTGTCAGAACACTGAAGCATGCACGTTCTTTATCTATCCGCCATGAGAGTTCTTGGGTAATTTGATAGGTTCTTGTGTTATGAACAGGGAATTCACTTTTACAAGCTCGTCACGTCTCAAGGAACTGTCAGGTAGTAAGGTTCTGAGTAATTGTAGTCAAGTTGCATTTGTTTGAGCCAGACGGACAGAAGCAAAGAATCTGAGGTAAAATAATTTTAAATTACACCATTTACTTTGATGTTGGCTACTGGTTTGCTGTAGATTGCTTTTATCATGTTTAGGTATGGACCTTGAATTCCTGATCTTTCCAAGACTTTTATCATGAATGGGTGTTGGATCTTGTCAAATGCTTTTTCCGCATCTAACGAGATGACCATGTGGTTTTTGTCTTTGAGTTTGTTTATATACTGGATTACGTTGATGGATTTCCGTATATTGAACCATCCCTGCATCCCTGGGATGAAACCTACTTGGTCAGGATGGATGATTGTTTTGATGTGTTCTTGGATTCGGTTAGCAAGAACTTTATTGAGGATTTTTGCATCAATATTCATAAGGGAAATTGGTCTGAAGTTTTCTATCTTTGTTGGGTCTTTTTGTGGTTTAGGTATCAGAGTAATTGTGGCTTCATAGAATGAGTTGGGTAGAGTGCCTTCTGTTTCTATTTTGTGGAATAGTTTGTGAAGAACTGGGATTAGATCTTCTTTGAAGGTCTGATAGAACTCTGCACTAAACCCATCTGGTCCTGGGCTTTTTTTTGGTTGGGAAACTATTAATGACTGCTTCTATTTCTTTGGGGGATATAGGGCTGTTTAGATCATTAACCTGATCTTGATTCAACTTTGGTACCTTCTCTTTAATGTAACAACTTGCAACTTTTATACAGCAGGCAATCTTATAAACTCTCAAGTTTTATTTATTTAATAATTCTTGTAGTGCAAGTGATGTGACAGTACTATGCTTATATGGAAACAGAATTGATCATTGTTTTTATATGGGTCTAGTTGTTTAAAATGTACTGGCATTAAGCAGATAAAAAAGTTAAGCATACAGTTAACATATTCCAAATTCTATAAAGGAGGAGGCCACAGTATTATAAGAGGCTTGAGAGATCTGAGAAAACTTTGCCCAACATGTGTTGTTTGGTGTAAGATGTGAGGTGTGAACATATTATCAAAGTTGAAGGATGGAAAGTTTTCCAGAACATCTTAAGTGAAGCAAAACATATACTGATTTTTGTCAGGAAGATGCTCTGGTTGACATGAAAAGAGGCCCACTCCAGAGGAACCATGCCTATATTCTTTCTTATAACAAAGACCTATTGACATTGGTAAATTTACCTAGTGTTTGTGTCCATCCCTAAGTTGTGAATATAAGTATTTGTTTCTTACAATTCTGTTCTCCTTGATCATTATTATATTGTTTACTATTTTTTCAAAAATCTGGTTAACCTGCTTCTTATTGTTTGAAGATCTTTCTTCAGCTGGCCCAGTAAAGCTTCCATGGTGAGAACCTACATAATTAGAGCAGTAGACATCCCCTGGGTGAGATCCTGGTCCTCAATACAGCAGAAAGCCTGGGATGCTGAACATGATTCCAAGTAGTGATGGGAATGAAAAAGTATATGGAGATGACACCAACATCATATTTGAAGGATTTAAAATCGCTTCCAAGTAAGCTGAAAACACATCTGCCTGTGAGGTAAATAACAAGAGCAGGGAAACAGTGTAATATTGTTATCCTGAACTTGGCACAAACACAATAGACAAAAGGTGTCCTCTGTGTTCAGAAAGAATGGTCATAAGCAAATGACTCTAAAATAACAACCTCTTTGTGATAATAACTCCCAACGTTTAATTGGCCTAGACCTATATTTTATACTGGGGTTGATTTTGTAATTAGCTTATTTGGACCATTCATTGTGTAGTAAGGTAAAAAGAACAAACGGCCCTATAAATATTTGGGGTATGACATGGTCTTATTGTGTCAGAAAATCCAAGACCTGCTTACCAAGGCTGAATGTCATTGGCTCTATTTCCTACCAGCAATGAAAAGGGACTGAGTTTAGGTTGATGGACCTTAATTCAAGACCAAGATTGAGTCAGCCAGGTTAGATATGGCTGGAGGCTGCAGTTACAGAGATAAATTGGGTCAACAAGTAGTGGTTGAGGGAGCCATAGAAACAAACAGTATTTAATCCTAAAAACAATAGGCATGGAATTCAATTCAGGTATCTGAGAACTGAAGACTGAATATTTGCTCTAGGAGATAAGAGTCTAGAAGAATCCCAAGCTACAAAAGTATCTCTTGTTCTCAGTGTATGTGTGTGTGTGCATGTTTGCATACATGTGTAATCATATGTTGGCATATTAAAGACTGAGACTAATGTTAGCTGGTTAGCTGTTGTTCTTCCTTGGACACCACACATCCTGTGTTTTAGACAAGATCTCTCAACTGCCTGAGCCCCCTCAATTTGGTTAGCCTGGTGCCCTTTGAACTCCCAGGGTCTTCCAATCTCTCTTTGCTAGTTCTAGAATTACAACAGTTCTAGGATGTCTGGTTTCTTTATTGGGTCCTAGGAATTGAACTCAGGTCCTCATGATTGAGTGGTTCTCTCAGCTCCCAAGGCACCCCCCTTTATTATAACAAAGAGCACATTCAGAGCTAAAGAGGAAGAACTGGGAGAATGCCAATAGAAAAGAATATGTAGAACCTGCATTTAAGAAAAGAGCATATGAGTGAAGAGGGGAAATGGTAAGAGATAGGTAGGGAATTGGAAAGGAGGGCATGGGAGGAGGATTTGAGCAAAACATATCATATGCATATGAAATTTTCAAACCATAAAAATAAATAAATAAATAAATAAATAAATAAATAAATAAATAAAAGAATGTCAACCAGGACTCTGATACTGGTAGACTTTGAATGTCTTCAACAACAGGATATCAATACATAGTTTCATAAAAACACAGTTGCAGTTACAAGCAACATTCACACATAATTCATACTTAATAGAGTATAGAGAAGCTGATAAAATTGTGAACACCATATCATATTGTGTTCTTCTTGGAAGACACCACAGGGAATTTCTTTGAATTCTCAGTGTTCAGCAAAAATGTATTCCTAAATCAACGCATTTGTTAACTTACTGCACACATGCATCGTAAACTGATGTTTTCTTCCTTGAATTCACTGTTAGAAAGCACACAGCCAAATCTCTGAATTTTCCTTGGCAATTACTCAATAATCAATGGCGTGGTGAGTTTGCTTTCATGTTGCACACGATCTTCATGATGTTATTTTCTGTTTTAGTATATATATATATACTAAACATATATATATATATATATATTTTTTTTTATTTTTGTATCTTGTTCTAAATTATTTGACAATGCAACAATTTTCAGTTTTAGGAGTGAGGGAGAAAAGAGGGCTGTAAACAAAATATATTGACTGAAATAGGTAGAAAATGCAAAGGGAAAGAATAGATCATTTATGTATATTGGAAAAGCAGTGTGCTGATTTTTAAAAGAAAAACAGAACCAAAGTAAAGAAAAGAACATAAAGCATAAATGCAAGACTTACTGACTACCTCTTCTTTAATATACCTGCAACATTGGTGAAGCTTTGCTCCTATTGAGGGTGCAGACAGGGAGAGATGTGCACATACTTGTGTACACAGAGACATGAAAATATAAATAGGCATAAATGCAGAAGATTAACTTGGATCATACTCTGTGATCTATTCTTTATATCCACCCACATAAAAATACATTGAACTTAACACTTTGCCCTAGTGCATAAGATCTTCCTCAGTTTTTATTTGTAGTGGTCTTTTGTTGCAGGTATGACATCGTTTTTATTTTAATGTTTTATTGAAACATAGTTGGATAATTTTCTGACATTTGATATCATGTTTAGTGTAGTGTTCTGATATAATACTTCCTTGCTTATGTATTAAATTATATATAAGCCCAATTCTCGTGCACAGAATTACTTTGGCAAAGGCATATACACAAGACACTGCTACCTGTTGCTTCACTACTCATTATCATTTTCCTAATTTATACCCTACACCAAAACTATCCATAAAAAAAACCCAGTTACTTTCCTATACCTCCAGCTCCCTTAAACTATTCATCTTCCTACTACTTGAAAAATGATAAATGAAAAAAATCACATAATGTATATTTTCAGTTTTATTCTATAGCTAGCTAGATTTAAAATTTGAATATATATTCATCAATTAATCTTCCTTTGACAATGACCTCTGATGTCTTTTGCTCATTCTCTTGATTTTTATAATGTTATGGTTGACTTTACTACAGATTTTAAGTATTAAGGTTTGTGCTGTGAGGTAAACTCTTTATTTGAATAAGCCAATGAACACCATGCACAAACTTAGTGTATGTACGCTGTGTTGGGATACTGCCCTGACTGGTTTCTACATTTTATATATACATAGGTCTCATTCTTCACTTCTTTAAATTCTACCAATTCATACAATTAATACTACACCACCTAAAACACTAGCCAGTATGATTTGTTCTGAAATGTTGTTGGTGAAAAACATGGTTTTTTTCAGTATGTTCTTTACTACTCTTAAAGTGAAATCCATAAAATTCTATTGAGGGACGATATATTGGTTTTAAAGACCTCTAAGCCTTATTTGAAACTCTCTCTCTCTCTCTCTCTCTCTCTCTCTCTCTCTCTCTCTCTCATTTATAAAACACATACATGTACATATCATACTGCTTAACTTCATCAGCCTAATGCAAGCCATCACTCAGATATATATGACTTTCTCACAATAATAATTCTCTCAGTGAATTAAGTCAACCACTTAGTTAGCTTTAAATTACAGTGTCTAAACTTTTGTGTATCCAGGACAAAAAAATTGCAAACATAATGACCATGTTCCTGAACTCTGCTGTATCCCAATACAGTGGATTATCTGAACCCTCAGCAACAGAAGGATGGATACCACAGGCATCTGTTGAAATTAAAGAGGACGTATTCTTTCAGAGTTATTTGTATTCTAATATACATTTCTGTCTAAATTAAAGGGGAGGGATTTTTTTCAGCGTCATTTTCATTCTGATATAAATTTCTCATGAGGTAGACTAGAAGTACTGTCTCTCTTCATAACCACTGCAACTCCCCTCTGCCTTCATATTTTAAGTAGAATCATACAACTGGTACTAGAAGATATTTCACTATAATGAAGGTATCATCAGCCCAAGGCTTTTAAAGCTTGTGTCTGAATCCTGTATTTGAAAATGGATATGCATCTATCTTTCTGAGAGACAATATTCCTTTCATAACCTCTGAAATGAGCAAAATATCACTGGCTTTGTGTGCTTCGTAGATATTATTAAGGGGATCAAATATACCCTGTCTGGGAGAACTCAAACCAAAAAGGTAAGGTTTCATTATTACTTGTACACTAAAATCTTATCATTTATTGAGCACCCATGGAAGCCATACTTTATGCGAAGTTGTAAAATACCTAAAGGAAGACACAATATAACCAATAATTAAGTTATAGTTGGAAACTCTGAAGTATAATATACAAAAGAATATTATACTCTTTTTTGTAGAAAGGTCCCCAAGGGTAGTAAATATAAATCCAAACAGATATTGTTTTTGTTGTTACAGTTTTTCAGGTTTTGAGGTTATAATATAGTTACCTAATTTCTCCCTTCCCTTTCCACTCTTCAACCCTTCCCATGTACCCCCAATTCTCATTTTCAATTTCATGGTCTCCTTTTCTTCAATTATTGTTTATGTATGTATATATTTTCATATATGCATTAAATATATATGTAAAGCTGCACATGTGTGTATATATAGATGCACATATGTGTATAAGCATATATATGTGTATATTTGGGTATACATATATATTCATAAAATGAAAATGCAACCTGATTAGTTCATATGACATTACTTATATGCACATGTTTTCAGGGCTGAGCATTTGGTATTGGACAGCCAATTGCTGTGTCCTCCCTTCCCTGGGGAAGACTATTTCTCTCACTCATGCCCAATACCTTTTAGTGTCCCAAATAGATATTCTTTAATTCTTTAAAAGAGATGAGAATGGAGTGGTACAGGACATAGGGAAGGAAATCTAGAAATAAAGAACTTTTTTTCATGGGGATAAAAAGGAGGTATTAGAGACAAGACTTTTACATGGAGACAAGAATTTGAGTGTTTGATGGGTTTGGTGGGATGGGTTGGGAGTGAGTAAGAAGATTTTCTGTATGTAAGATAGGCAGGGTTAACATCCCAATGTGCCAGACCAAGAGACTTAGATCCTATCTCACAGGCTAAAAGGAATTGGTCTAAGATTTCATACAAGGAGATATGATTGATATCTGGCACATAAGATAAACTGAAGTTAGTGGATACCGGAGCTGGAGATCACTTACAGGGTACTGCAAATGTTTGAAAGTGGTAAGTGCTTCACTGTGGGAAGTGCCAATGGGATGATGTGGCACTTCCGAAGTCAGGTTGGAAGAAAGACCTCAGTGGTCTCTGACATCCAGAGTTATGGGAAAAGAGCCCAGGAAAACACACTGGCTTAAGACAGTGAGAAAAAGGATGACATCACACCGAGTAGATCAATAACTACAAATGTGTACTCATGTCTCAAAGAAAACCTGGAGTGTCTGTTAACCTCTTCCATCTCTAATGTTGTCTGAGGACACTCGTGGCAAATGTGTGTGTGTGTGGAGTCATATAAACTTAGTCAATGAGCTTTTAAAAAATGTAATGCAAACTGCCCTCTTCTCTGGGAAAAAATTAGAATTTCTATTTTTAAATGTAGAAAATGTTCTTTGGAGTAAAAATAACCACAGCATCCTTTGAAATATAATACAGTAGTATTTAGAATAATCCCTTAGCAATGTTGCTGATACAAGCAGGGACTATAGGTTTTAAGCTATTGATGCATATGCATACTATATATTTTTAAACCTGAATGGGTAATAGGCCATAAAATGGATGTACTTTTAACCATATTAGACTTGAGACATTTGAGTAATTTAAAAGGTATTAATTTTTCATATAATTAATTCATGTAATGTTTAAGGAACTTTTTCAAGATGCCTCTCTAAATACACATTAAACTAGTGAGCAACCCATCACTCTGTGGGGTAGGTTGAAGTGTAAGAATTTATTCACAAAGAAAAATAAAAAAAAATAGTTTCTGAAGTCACCTTCTACCAATATCTGAATTCTCCATTTACTAACAAGTATGTGATATGGTAATTTTATGGTAATTAAAATTGTTTTAGTTTTAGGTTATTACTTGGAAGGTGAGAACATTGGCTGTCAGAGGGACACTAAGCCAGGCACGGTGACCTATGCCTGTCGTCTCAGCAGGCATGGCGATCAGGAGTTCAAGACAGTTTCAGATACATAATGAGTTCAAAGCAAGCCCAGACTGCACGAAACCCTGTGTCATCATGAAACAAAACAGAGCAAAACAGATGGCCACAATATGGAAAATGTGAATTAGTTGTCAGGAGATATGGAAAGTGTAAATTGAGTATCTACATCTGCTAATAAACTAGCAGAGTAATTACACCTCTCAGGAAAGAATTCTTCAAGGGTAAATTATGGCTGGTGTTCAGGGAGGTTGGTTTGTTTACGGGCAATGGTACCTTTTTCTCCTGTCACTGTTCTAAGAGAGCTACTGAAGCCAATTTGAAAAAGGCAAGAATGCACCAATATTGTATTTCACAAGACAATTTTTATGGGTCTTTGTTTCTAGTCCCTCTTTTTAAACTCCCCCCTTGCCTATTCTTGTCCAGAATTTCCAATGAAACATGAAAGGTTCAAAGTTTCAGAACCAAAATATAAGGTGACAGACTCAGGATGTATTTCTATCACATTAAAGCCTCAGAATACACTGTCAAGGAGTATTTTTAAAAACCTAACAAGATAAGCTTTCAGTGGAAGTAAACAGGGGAAGATATTCAACTCAGTTTTCTTTCTAAGTGTTTATTAATGTTTAGGAAACATATACAAATACAAAAATACCCTTTTCTTATATTGTTAATATTTAGTGTCCTTACTTAAAATTTCAATGTATCAACCTTATACTGACCATAAAATATTAAAAGAAAAAATATAAAAATAAGTTATTCTTCATAAAATCCCCAGACTTGACTTTATTGATACATCCAGTGTAAATAACATTCTCAAACAATTCCTTTGATAATATGAAAGGCAAGATTGGCCCCACAGACTTAGAGTATGTTTACACACTTCAGTGAAGAAAACATCTGCAATGAAAGTCTTTGATGAAACCAATCAAAACCACTGGAGAACACTTCTCTTAATCCTGAAGAGGAGAGTAAAGTTTTGATTAATATTTTATTAGTGGTATAGTTCTAACCAGGGCTTCGCATGTTCTATGCAAGTGCCTTGTCCTCATGTTGATTTTAATAATATTAAGACATTGCAATATACAAAATTTCCATTCCTGTATGAAAACTCCCTATGTTCACAAAGCTAATGCTACATCAATATTCCAGCACACGTAGGTTTACGTTTAGTGTGATGAGAGACTTCGGATGTTCTCTCACATTCCTAACTCAAACATCACTTTCATGATATTTACATCTCTGCCACCTAGAACATTTTTTTTTTTTTACAGAATCAAAAAATCACCTATGATGTTTAAATCTCCAAACCTCATTCTTTATTAAGAATTTATAGCTATTTCAAAGATTGGAAATAAACATTGCTGATAACGAAAACATTTTTTCTATAAAGAGAAGTCAAAGAAAAAGCTTTTATCAGTTAAGGTAAATGGCTGCTGTGAATTTGAAGGCTTATTAGTTGAAATGATAAATCTGGCATTTTAAAGGGTGTTTCAACATTGTTTTCATATTTCATTTTGTTCTCATGATAACACACAGACTCACTCACTTGGAAATTCTGCTCTTCCAACTTTCTCCTATATTGATGTTTATAAATAAATCTACCTTGTTAGATACATTTTAATAGAAATATATTTGACACATTCTGATTTTCCAAGAAATCAAAGGAATTGACCATCAATGTCTGAGACCCATCTCTTTCCTGTTGATATAAATTTCTTCATTAAAACAAAATACATCTTTGCCATTGCTGCAGATATTATGAGCAAATCTCAAAACTGCAGTGGAGATAGTAACATCTGGACATACTGCTGTCCATGCCACAGATAGAGTTTCAGAACCATATCGTTTTCATAACCCATAGGCAATCATTCTTCCAGACATCCATGAGGCTTTTCTTGTGCATTAATCTTCACGGACAATTTAAACCCCATCTAGATCATAGTGTGCGTGTGCGTGCTTGTGAGTGCGTGTGTGTGTGTGTGTGTGTGTGTGTGTGCACTTTTTTGTTTGGTTCTCTTCTAGAAGAAAAGGGGAAAAAACTGAAATGTTTTCATCAGTCTTAATGTCTCCAAACACTAATTCATATTATTGTCAACTAATACAGAGTTTGCCCTGCACGATAATGGACACCAAGTCACTTTGGACAGGATAAGTTGAGAATAAAAGTTAAAAGCTCTCATTGCTTCCAAATGTGTATGTTGTCATTTTCTGAATGATTTAAATATCTCTCCTTTTGTTTATCTGGATGTATACCCTGTAGTATACATGGATATAAATTTCATGTACAGTTTCACATATTCTTGATGCTGTCAACTGTTGCCAGGAACCACGCACATTCATTTCAGCAGGGCCTTAGCTGAGTCAGGAGACCTGCATTTCTGTCTCAATTCTGGCCTGTCTACTCTATGTGATACCAAATAAATTACTTACATCCTTGAGGGACCAGTATTCTCGTCTATAAAGTGGAGATAATGTAGTTGATGTTAGCATTGTTGGAAAAGCCTACTCTTCCATGCCTTCTAGACAGGAAACTTCCTTAATAATTTGAAAGCATTGTTACCACTTTCTCTAAATAATGAAACTAATACCCATGACCTCTTGGAAACACATTCATTTGCAAAACGGGTTTTATTCAAGAAAGAATTCATTCAGTGTGTGAACATGTGTGAAATATGCAGCAAGTGATATACAGAATTTAAAGTCATGAATCCCTAAGTAAAATGGCAATAATATATCATATGAGCCACAGTAGGAACAACATGTAAATGTTATACATCTTAGATTTATCTGAACCATTCAACTAAGGAATTTCCAATATAACAATCCATCAATGTATCGAGAATTAGCTAAAATTAAACTCAAATCAGTGATGCGATGCTTCCATCCCACGTTGCTTATTTTTCTCAGCTCCACTCTCCCCAAACAAATCTATTTTATTAAAAACATGTAGTCAATCAGGAGATTTTACAAAAGTAACCAACCTACATATTAAGCTAGAAAGTTCTTCTTAAATATTTATTAAGGGCTCATTACTGCATCTTTTGTATTAATAGGTCAAGTAATCTCCTCGCCTCTACACTGCTGTCATGGGCCCATATGGCCTGATGCTCAGCCACTGGGAGCATGTCTACCTCTTCAATTAAAGAATGAAACTACATGTGTGATTGAACATTATGAGCTACAGAGATGAAGCTTGCATATTGATTTATTAAGCTCTGTAATCAACATCCATCATTAACCTTAAAATGAGGTAAATTGAGATTAGCTATGGTTCTTGTCTTTTGACTCCAACAGATACAGTGTCATCAACAAGGTATCCAAGGAAGCAAGGAAGGAAAACAGCCAAGTGATATATGCCGGCTGAGAGAATGCTCGCAAGTGAAGGTTAGGAGGCTGATTGGCTAGATGGTCTTGTTTCATAGGGCATACAGCACATGGGGAGACATATTCACAAATGCACAACCTCACACAAGCATACGGTTGAAAACCATTATTACTTCCCTATTAATCCAACCTATTGTCAGTAAGAGCTACACAAATAATCCCAGCCCCATCTTTTCCTGTTTACACAACCAGCTCTGGTGTACAATGACCCATGGTCCAGTGTGGGGCTTGATGTAGAGGTATCAATGGCCACCCCATCTAAGGCTAGATGACTGCTCCCTTTGCCAACAAACGTGGAAAGGAATAGAAATTCCTAGAACCCTTGTGTGACTCTTGTGTGTGCATGTATGTAAAATTCACCTCTCTCTTTTCCTCTTCTTCTCCCTCTCCCTCCCCCCACTCCTTCCTCCCTGGTGTGTGTGTGTGTGTGTGTGTGTGTGTGTGTGTGTGTGTGTGTGTATGGGAAGGGATCTATGGCCTTAGGGCCAAATAGGACAAAAACCCACCTCCACACTTGAGTTAAGAATGAGGTGATTGCTCAACCACTGTAATTGTCCCTTACACTACTCTTTCCGCAGCATCTATTAAAACTCTGAGCTGATATGTAGTTTCCCTACCCTGTCTTCCGGAGCACTTTATGTTAAGGGGAAATCACTATAATCACATCTCTATCTCTTGCTTGCTACTAAAATGAGGTGTTTCTTTCGAGGATGGTTCAGGGACCACTGATCCATCACATTCTGGGTGTATACGCACACACACACACACACACACACACACACACACGGACACACACACGGACACACACACGGACACACACGGACACAGTAACTCCCACAACATCCTCGCTTCCATCCCTCCTCCTTCTCTCCTAAGGATTGCTGAACATTTTGCTCCAAACTCTCCAAGTCACCCACGTGTTTGTTCTCCCCTTTGCTGTTCAATTTACTTCTGGACTTGACAAGAGTTGTGCTCAGGCTGTATGTGCTGCAACCCTGCGAGCGAGCGAGCAAACTGTCTTCCACACCCTGTGTGTGCACTCTCTGGTCAGATCTGCCTGGCTGATCCCTCCTTTCTGGGGTGAGTGGACAGATTTATGGGTGGTTTCCAAGGTTGCACTGCAGCCTCCCCCACCCCCAGCTTTCGCGCCTTCACCCTCCCTCCCTCTATTAGAAACAAACTGAATTAGGTTTCGTCTTACTGCTGGGGTGGGATGGAAACGGGTGGGGAGAGGGAGGTGCATGGCTCAAATAAACCAATAAACCGGTAAAACACATCACACACACACAAACACACACACACACACACACACACCACTGAACAATTATACTTTACTTTCACGTCTATTACACACCTGCATTATATCTTCTAGGGCAAGGACAGACACGCCCCTGCTTACCCTCCCTGAGTTTCTTGAATTTTACCCTGGATTCCAAGATTGGTGGTGACTGGTTAACAGACAGAATGGGAGAAGAGGGGAGGTGACCCTTTCCCTGAGTGGGGGAGGGGCGCTCTCTACTCACCGTCTGAGTCCCTGGAAAGAAGAGGGCCAGGACATCCTAGATTTCTTCAGGCCCGGCCGGTGACCTGTCTCCACCGCGTAGGAGGTGCGGTCCATGGCACGGCAGTACAGGTAGCGCTCGGTGTCCGAGTAGCCGCGGTGCCGGACACGGCTGGCCCCGCTTGAGGCGTAGCGACCACGGGTAGCTCCGGGTGGTGGCGGGGGTGGTGGCAGTGGGGGCGGTGGCGGTGGCTGCAGCTGGGGCTGGGGCGAGGGTGGCGGCGGCGGGGGCAGGTGGTGATGGGGGTGCAAGAGGCGGAACTGGGGCTGCCGGAGCGGGTACTGGTGGTGCTGCTCGTGCCTCCAGAGATGCTTAGGGGCTTTAAGAGCGGCCCCACCAGCGCTGTCGTTGCCCTCGTCGCTGACCGCCCGGGCCGGTACGCTGCTGCCCTCTGCCTCCATCCTGGCCGGCTCTGTGCCCCGCTGCCCCACCGGGTCCACCACACCAGCCTGAGCGCCTCCCGGCTCCTGCTGCCGCTGCTTGCCGAGGCGCCAGAGGCTGGGCTCAGCTTCCGACTTGTAGCGGTCAGAGGCTCCTGGCCACCGAGAGGGGGCTCTGCTAGCGGGAGCGATCGCCACAGGGATCCCTGCTCCGTAGCAGAGGCAGAAAGGCGCGCTGGATGCTCCCAAGTAACCAAGATTGGCAGGCGAGGCTTCTCTGATGGTCGGTTTCTTTTTCCTCTCTCTTTTCTCTTCGTTCCTCCGGTGAGATTAGGGACTGTTGGCAGCTAGCTCTACAGAATCTGCTCTTCGCAGCAGTAGCCTTCTCTTGAGTCCGGGCACCTGAACCTGGATCTCAGAGCTGCTGAAAAGTTGGACAGCTCCCGACTGACCAGCTGGAGCTCTGACTTTCTCCAAAAGCACTCCAGCCAGTCAGGAGTCAGACCTGCTCTCTGGATCCTTCCCCTCCCTGTGCCCGCGCCTCCCTCCCTCTCTGCTCCCCACTGCCCCGAGGTTTGCTCTTCGACGCTTGACTAAGTCCTCTCCTCTCACAGAAATGGATTTGATGATTTCTGGCTGGCTCTCAGAGCTTGTTGAAAATGAGTCGCAGGATGCAGGCTTCCAAAGAAAAGGGATGCTACCTGTCAAAGTTGCAAGGAATGCTGTGTCTGTGTGTAGCTACAAAAAAATGGATCTGCACGAAGATCTAATATTTTAGATTAATTTAGTCTATTTCTCTGCCATAGGATTAAATATTCTGTGAATCTTTCCTACAGCAGGAAAATTGCTCACTATTTCCTTCTGGACATACTCCAGCTAGTGTTTTGGTCCTGGAGAGGAGAGGTAGCTGGGAATCAAGATGAACAGTCTTTTGATTAGGAAAGTCCAGCTGAGCTCTCTGACCAAACTTAAGCTTGGTCACAGATGTCTGGTTATCTTCAGGGGCTGCTACCTTCCGAGCTTGACTGCAGTTTTGCTTTTCTGCCACATTTCATAGACCCTAGCTCTATTACCAAAGAATTTTAAAACCTGCTGTTGCCATCATTCCACAGAAACAGTCACCTTTGATGCTATAGTCCGTGTGCAACTTCGAGCTCCTAGAATTAGCATTTTTCCTTCAATATCAAATATTTTTAAAACGTTAAGGTAA
Organism: Mus caroli; assembly: GCF_978045245.1. NCBI lineage: Eukaryota > Metazoa > Chordata > Mammalia > Rodentia > Muridae > Mus > Mus caroli. The sequence continues at coordinate 12,280,213 of NW_028227270.1, forward strand.
TTTCATAGCACTGTGAGGACGTTTCACGCACTTTCTTTGAGATTGTTGTATCACTGAAAGATCACATGTCAGCTCCTGACTACTCATTCTACCATTTGTCACTGCAGAAGTCACCATGGTACTACCCGTTAGTTGTCAGATACTTAGGTCTCACAGTAACTCATCGGCAGTTTAATCATTCTGTTTCCTGCAGAAAGCCATAACATGGTTGGCTGTGTTCGAGAGTATTTAGAATCAGGAAGCGTCAACGTGTTGAAAACCCAAGCATCTCTACACAGTGACTGCTCAGTAGAGATGCTGTGAGGTAAACAGCAGGAGAGAAGATAGTGAAGGAAGATGTCCTTTGCTCACAAGTAAGAACAGCCCATGAAATACACAAACATCTTCTTCTGGAAATGGCAATAGTTTAATGCTGGACACAGGACACAAGACCCCTGGAGCAGCTGTAATGGCTACTCATGATTGGAAATATCCCTTTCCTTCAGTCTTTAGCCTTAGGCATTTTGCTCATATTTGGACCATGCACAGACTCTGAGAAAGCAGGTCCAGAGAGGAAGGGGGCAAATGTCTCTGAAGCACTGTTTCCCCCATGAAGAATGTAAACTGTACATGACTAAGCACACCTCCCTTGGAAGACACAAGTGTGACAATGATGAAAGTATATTCGATTTCCTAGAGGGGAATTGAGCCAGTATCTTCCCAAGTGTGAACAGAAAGAAAAGAATGAAATGTTCTGGAGCATAATTGGGTTTTTATCCCTTTATCATTCTTAGCCTTGTTAACATCAGGAACCATTTCAAGGAAGTGGTTCCCATCCATTTCCTTCCCCCAAACTGTAGCACCATAACCACCTAAAACCCCTAACTTTGCAGATGGTAATGGTCAAACGGTTTATGATCCTTTTCTCCAGGTTAAACAGAATGATTCCAATCCAATCTGCTTCTCATTGCCAGTTTGCTACTCCCATGGGACCGAGGAACATTTTATTTTATCTATAACTTCCATTGTGTTTAAAAGACTTTGATTTGTTCATAGCGTAAAATTAAAGTTCCGGAACTCTTTTAAGTTCACAGAAACCATTTGCCATATTCCCTATTTGCAGAATTTTCAGTTTGACATAATTCCCATAGATGATTGATTGTTTAAAAGACTTATTTAGTCTATATGAGTAGAGTACATTGTTGTTGTCTTCAGGCACACCAGAAGAGGGCATCGGATCCCATTTCAGATGGTTGTGAGCCACCATGTAGTTTCCTGGGAATTGAACCCAGGACCTCTGGAAGACCAGCTAGTGCTCTTAACCACTGAGCCATCACTCCAGCCCAGATTATTGGTTTTTAATGGATTGTTTCCTACTACTTAGCCCTACCTAAATCTTCTGTCTCCTCTGTACAGAATAGTATTCTTACTATTTTTTAGTATCTTACGATTATTTTTTAAATGAGACTATATTTACAGTAATGAGTTAAATAAGACAGATGCTTAATAAAAGCTAGAAATATTGATGGTTCTTTTCAGATATGGAAGAATCCTAAGTATCATTTTTTTTTAATCAGTATTTAGTAACTTTGCCTTGTCTAGGGAACATCAACTATGGAGATTTTCAAGGTTGGGAGATGATACCTAGATCAGGTTTTACAAACTTTGTACTGTCATAATCAGCTTAAGAGTTAATTCAGAATATATAGGCACAGGCTCCTTAAAGCAGGACAAGACTTGGGGCTTTATATTTTTGCTAAGTTTGCAAGTAAAATGTGATTGAGAATCAAGCTTGTGAAACAAGACTCTCGCTTGCAAACTACGTGACTGTCTTAAAGGGAGGACTGAACACTCTTAAAATGAGGATGCTCCCTGGATATCTTTGTTGATCAGTAACTACAGATCCACCCCGATTCTTCATTGTGTGATTACAGAACTATACCAGGTACTATTGGTTCTCTTGTCAGAAGTCTCAAACTTTCCCAGTTAAAAGAAGCTTAATGCTCAGTTCTCAGGAAAAAAAATATTTTATTGATTACTCTGTTTGCTTTTGTGTTAAAGAAAACCATGTACTGTTCAAAGTTGAGCCCTCCCTCTCTTCCATTTAAAAACTCTTTTCACTAATGTGGGGAGGCTCTACCTGTATGAAGCAACAAACAGGTAAGACGTTCCGCTGACTCACTGGCTTCCTCTGGCTCTGTGTCAGATAAGTTATTTTCCCCCTATTGATTGATTGGTCACAGGTCTTAGAATTTTACAGGGCACAGTCTGGGGCAGTCTTTGTAAACTGGTTAACATGGAACATTTTTGAATATTATCATTATTGACCATAATCTACATCTGTATAAAAAATAGAAAATCAGGTAAACAGATAGTGTTATTTTCCTGGACAAACTGGTCTTAGTGGTGATTTGGTGCCATGACCATGAGTTAAACAGTACACATCACCACCTCTAGTGCTGACACATTTCAAGTTCTTCCCTAATGACAACATCAATCACTCAATGTGCTGTTATTAGCAAGGGAGAACATTCTTGTCAATAATTCTGAGGAGGAGAAAGATGTCAATTTACAACTAACAAGAAGCCAGCACCATTTTTTTCCAGCCCAGAATGCAGAATTAAACAATATGCTGCAACATTTAAGGGCCAATGCCTACCTTGATGACAGGAAAAGATAGAAAGAGACATTTACCTTGTATATATTCCATATTTTATTTGTTAAGGGGCTGCAGTTTGGTGACAATCCATTTGATGTTAGAAATTTCTTCCACCAGATACTGTGTTACCCAAGACTAACCTGTTGTCTAGTTAGAAATATTCAAAATTTTTGCAGAAACTTTCAGTTCTTACCCAGGTTCTCACTATTGAGTGGAAACTGGCATCAGATATTTTGTCACGATATAGGAAATGCTCTTAACAGTATAAAATATGGAGACATATATTAGAATAAATACTATTAAAATTTCTATTCCACTTGGTACAATTAATATGAGCTAAAAAGGTTGCCTTAAATATATGTGTTTTTGCTTACAATGATATTATATCTGCATCATTGAGGGAGCGTCACCCTGGTTTATGGCTCAATGTCACCAGAAACCAATTTTGTAACACCCTAATGGCATTAATCTTCAGGGAAGTTATTGCTTATCTGTAAGTGCCAATTCCCATGAATACTTTGGTGTTTAAGTCATAAAGACCCACCAAGAGATAATGCTTATGAGGGTTTTGTGTCTTACAGAGCATATAATAACTATCCAACTTTGGTTAGTGGTATATATTGATACAACTTTGGTTAGTGGTATATATTGATACAACTTTGGTTAGTGGTATATATTGATATATCTGCTATAGGCAATAGAAGGAATAGGGTAGGCAGTTTCCGTTGCCTTTCCTCAACCTATACTGGGGAGGGAGGGATTTTAGAAAAGAAGAATTTATTTTGGTTAATGGTTTCAATAGTTTTGGTTCACAGTTGTTTGGTTCTGTTTTAGTCAAGCTTGTGGTCAGACAGAACAAACACCACGGTGGGAACTATGTGGCAGAGCAGAGCTACCTACTTCGGGGTATCTGAGAAGAAGAACAAGGAAGAAGGGGCCAGGTATGAGGTATATCACGCAAACACATGCCTCCAATGGCCCCACTTCCTTGAATCAGCACCTATATTCTAGTATCTAGCAGAGTTCAGTAATGTCTTCAAATTGTAAATCCATCAATGACTTATTTATTTTATTAGGTCAAAATATTTAAGGTTTAACTTCCCCCTACCCCTATTCCCCGCAAATCCTCACCTCTCAGTTGCTTTTGTGAGCAAGCTTTCAACTCTAAACCACAAGAAAGAATATCCAATTATTATGGCATTGTGAATCTTTTAAAACAGTAAATATCATTGAAGTCAATGCTATAAGAACATGTTGAAATAGGCTGTTTTTATGATGTATAAACTCACACATGACATGCACACCACATATAAAGACTAGCATAAGCAAAAGCAGAATAGGAATAAGGGTTCATTGGATATACAGAAAACCTAAGACATTACATGCATCTGTGAGGAGCACAGATGGGCAAGCTTGCATGTACCAAGGGAAGAAGGACCTCATTGTGTCTCTCCAAGGCAATGTGATAACTGTACCACATCATCAAAAGGAGCATCTTTGGGTGAATTGGATTTAAGGTCTATGGTTAGGATATGAGGTGTTTGAGTATAGAAGGACAGCGAAGATATTTGAGTAGGAAGAAAACCAGTACTGTATTGTTCGTGATAAGATGGTACAAAGAGAAAGTAAGCTAAATAAGAGATGAAGTGCATTGCTCTAAACCAGAAGAAGCCAGCATTTCTTTTGTGACATCAAAGAGAAAGAGAGAGAGAGAGAGAGAGAGCTAGCAGCAAGTATATTACATTCACTGAACATTTAAATTTTGGCACGCTACCAAATACTTTTCATGCACTATTTTGTGTAATGCTAGCAATACTATTTTCTTCACATTTTAATGTTTGAATGTCAGTATGTCTTTCAGTAGAGACTAAAAGAACTATGCTAGCATCTGTGGATATTTGATATAGCCAGTGTGACCCTGACCCTACCTGAAAAACAACCTGTTCGTTTATCTGAATGCTTGTTCACTCATTATGGTAATGTTTGTTGAATGCTTATCATGTGCCAGACACTGAGCTCTAGGGATGCAGAAGACAGTTAAGCAGAGAAGATTTCTACCTTTCGTTTTCCATTGGGAATCCTTAGAATGATCACTCAAACTCATACGTAAATATGTCAAATGATGTTAAGTGCCACGACGTGAGCTGAAACAAATTAAGAAATTGGATCCTGATGTTTGAGTGGGATCTTTTTCATAGACTTCCCAAGGAAGGTTGTTATGGTGGGGTGTTCTCACCAGTGGGAACCTGACGGATGTTAGGAATAAGTCAACATTCCAGGCTGTGGCCAAGCAAGCACGAAGAAACTGATAAACTTGTTATGAATTGAGAAAATAGTCTAGTCACCAATGGCCTAGGATGGGGTGTGGAGTAAGCTGTTTGGAAACTAGAATATTATCAAAGCGGTGCACTTTTGTCATGTTAAAGACTTCCAATTTGGTAATTGCATTTCTATAGCTACACATTGTTGGATTTTAAATGTAGATGCATAACACTCACATAAAATAGCTAGAAAATATTATCCTATAAAACACTATCCTATAGGCTTCATTGAAGAAAAAACTTACTTAACATGCAATAAACAGGAAAAGGATGGGTTGGAGAGATGGCTCAGCAGTTAAGAGCACTTACTGCTCTTCTAGAGGTCCTGAGTTCAATTCCCAGAGACCACATAGTGGCTCATAACTATCTATAATGGGATCAGATGCCCTCTTCTGGTGTGTCTGAAGACAGACAGCTACAGTGAACTCATATACAGAAACAAAAGAATAAATTATTTTAAAATAAGGAAAAGGTTGTAAATATGTGTATATATATACATATATATATATCAAGTTGACTCTATGAAATAGCAAAATACAAGTATTTGAAGTTGAATATAATTTTATTGCTAAAATGATTCCAAAATGATGTACAGTTGGACAGCTGGCATCCACTTAAAATGAGAAGATGTTTTCAAATTCTTCAGAAGATGTTGCAGAACATGTAAAGTATCTTGTGACACTTGAAGGATAATTACTCAGGTGCAAAATGTCCATCTGTCAGATGTTCCTAAATGCTGACTTTTTAAAGAAGGATTTTTAACTTCTGGTACTTGATGATGAGCATTTTCAAAAGAATCAGTATTCCTTGAAATGTTAGTTTCAACAATGTATAAGAAATGGGACAAAAGAAGTTGCTGCTATCAAATCAAGACCAACCACCAATGTCCAAATATCTAGATGCCTAATAATTTTAACCAGACATGAACACTTGGCAATTTGAGATGCTGAAAAGTAAGAGGACAGGTATCAATATGGTAGTGTGTCTGAATATCTTTATTCACTTAAGAAAATTCATATTGAAAATAATGATTCTAAATTTAAAAGGCATTTATGGAAAGGAGACACATGCTACAGTTAATGAATGTTTCAGAACTGAAGTGTTGTAACCATACATAGCAGGGAACTGCACCTTCTAGGGTAGTTACTTATATAATGTCAGAGATCTGTAGAGTCTTAGTGCCCAAACTTGATCCTTGCCAAGCTGCACTCCCAACCTGTGATGACAAATGGAGTAAATTAAACATAGACCTTTGAAATCTAAATGTCAGTGAACGTGTTATTCAATGCTATCATGGATGGATGGTGTAGCGTTCCAGCTAATAATGTTATGTTCTAAATCCATATGAGGGCACTCATCCACTGATAGTATTAATGGTGTGTTATGATATCCACACACCGGAGGGTTTCTTGTCTACATAATACAGAAATAAACATTTAGATATTGGTAAAGTAAACTCTCATAACCCTTTAGGACTTGCCAAGACTGATCCCGAAGGAGAAACCAGGAGATGATATTGCACACTGCATGTAGTTTGACAAGGACTGTTCCAAAATAAATTTTCCTATTTATCACTGAACACTGAGAAAACAGTGAAATATTTTTAGATACTCTGCAGAAGAATGGAAAAAAAATGGTGATTAAGCAGAAGAAAAAGAGATTCATATCACTAGTAATCGCGTCACCACAATCATAAGTAAAGGCCACAGTGACTGGAGACTTTCGTGTCCAAACTTTAGCAAAAGAGCTAGATAGTATCATATTTTGTGAAGATGTAGAACAATGGAGATTCTTATACATAGGTAGCAGAAAATACATTGCTACTATATTCCAAATATAAACATTCACATGCAAGTTGATCTACTATTCTACTCCAGGGCTCATGGCATAGAAATTGTCTTACATGCAGACTAAACAACGGAGTTGTATGCCATCAGTACTATAACAAAATATGGAAAACAAACTAAATGTTGAGCAAGAAAAAATATTAACACAGATTTCATATCATGAAACCTGGGCATATTAGCGATTGTCTTTGTTCAATGAATAAAGCAAGAGATAAAAGCTAACATAGTACCATTCTTATGAAACCTAAAACAAGAAGGAAAGGAAACAGTCATATATGTTAACACATCATGTGACTGCAGCACTTCAGAAACAAAAGTGGCAGGCTTCTGTGAGTTTAACGTTGCCTAAATTATGTAGTGAATGACAGGACTAAGTATGGAGAGCCTGTCTGACAAAGCAGGTGGAGGAAGAGAAGGAAGAAGAAACATGATGATGATGAGGAGGAGGAGGAGGAGGATTAGGAGGAGGAGGAAGAAGAAGGAGAGGAGGGGAAAGAAAAGAAAGAAATATGATAAAGAGGAAGAAGAGGAGGAAGAACGATGAGGATGAGGAAGAACAAAAGGAAGAGGAAAATAAAATGAAAAATAAATCCAAAACTACATTTTGGCCGCACTTCATTTCTTAAGCTAAAATTAAGGGTCAGTGGCTCTGAAGCAGAGGCTGAAGGTCAGTATTGCAGACATTTCCAGGCAAAGTAGATGTGACAGGTTTGTAGATCACACCCCAACAGTGATGTTTCAGAGAGTGTGCATGCTTGCAAACTTTATGAAAGTATTTAATAATTGAACCATTATACAGTCCACCAAGTTCAAATGATCTACCAGCAGGTAGAGACTGAAGAGGTGGTGTGGGAGAGAAGAAAGGAACTTACAGGTAGGGGCAATGAACTGACAGCATCGCAGCTCATGAATATCTGCTGCACAGCTGTATCCTACAGTACAGCTGTATCCTACAGGCACGTTTTCATATACTAGATATTGCATAATAAAAATAGCAGTACCCATGAGAATTTCCACAGGACAGAAGTCCCTCCTCATCACTAACAGAATAGACAACAGTGTGTGCCGTGGGAAGAAAGAACATGCAAGGTGACGTTTAATACTCCATCTCTAGAAGAGAAAGCTGCGGGCCATTTATATTCTCCGATTTTGTCACCTTGCCAAATTAAACCACTAGGCAAACTTTCCAGACGGTGGTAGCATAAAAAAAAAGAATGTGAGAAACCCAAAGAGGACTCCAGGAAAAAAATAATTATGCTATTTAAAATAAACTCTGTCAAGATTGGAAATATGGCTCACAAGATACGAGCAGCGGCTACCCTTCCCTAGGACCTGGATTTAATTCTTAGTACCCACAAAGTGGCTCACAATTGTCCACAACCTAGTTTGAGGGCCTTGGTTGGCACGCACCTGATATATAGACAAACATGAAGATGCACAATTAATTAATTAATTAATTAATTAATAAGATTTAAAAACTAGAATCTGTGTTCCTTTCAAATTGTAACTTTAAATGAACACTAAGTTAAGATAAAAAACAAAACAAAACAAATAAACAAACACAAACACCTTGTGGAACTCTGTAGGACCCAAACACAAGGACCTGCCTCGATCTTCCTCTGTGAGTCTTCTGATCCCAGAAGATGTATATCCCTAAGTATCTACGCCTTACATCCTCTGGATATCCAGAGAGAGCTGTCTTACAATCAGAAATGGTTTGATTACTTTGATTATTTGATTATTACTCTGCAAATAGTAGACCTTGCAGAGAAGGGAGAATCAGGCTGAGGATGGAATATGCACAATACTGAACTGCTCTACTGGTCCTCTGTTAACAGACCGTGAATTCTCACAAATGAAACCGTCACTTTAAAAGATGGGAATATGCCCCAGAAAAAAATAACTTGGAACCCTGAAATGTATATGAGGTTTTTTGCAGGTTTTTTTTAAAAAATTGTAAATTTACTGAGTCACATTCATGAAAAAGTACATATGATATGATTTTTATAAAAAATTGAATAAAGCAATCATATATATATATATATATATTCACACACACATATACACACACATCTTAACACTTTGGTGTTATTGTCATCACTGAGATTACCTTTGTATATTCAGGCTGTCTTTCTTTCAGATGTCATATTAATGTATATGTATATATATATATGCATACATATGTGAGTATAAATGCACACACACATATATATGTATACACACACATACGCACACAAATAGATAGATAGATAGATAGATAGATAGATAGATAGATAGATAGATAGATATGAAATAACTTTTATCTCTTCTTCTCCATGAATCAGATGATCATAAAGTACAGAAGATTGGCAAGCACTTGAACTGTACTGTAGGATACAGCTGTGCAGCAGATATTCATGAGCTGCGATGCTGTCAGTTCATTGCCCCTACCTGTAAGTGAGGGGATGCGAACCTCTGAATTAGAGCTCTAATTGACCTAGATCTTCTTACAGGAAGCACACTCCTTTGCTCAGCACAAATTGCTTGTCTCTCCAAGTTTCTTTATGGCTCCCTGTTCTACTCTACTGGAGTGCTCCCCCAAATTCCCCTTCTTTTCCTACTTGACTTCTCTTGTTCAATTCAGGAAGCAAGCAAGCATCCCGTTCAAACATAAAAGGCTATGGTTGTGATTAGCTCTAACAGGATGGAACCTTCGTGGAAACTCTTAGTTCAAGATTCTTGAGCTACATGGCATTTTCCCTTCCATTGTTGGTACTTGTGTAGTCGCCATAACTTTTGGCAGTATTCACATGCAAGAAACACTTCTAGCTCCCAATAGCCAATGCTACCCATCACTAACTATGAAGATAATCTATAAAAATAAGCAGAGTTTATTAACTAGGAAGCTGAATTATTCACATATGTTTTTAAAATGGTATGAAGTATAAAAAAAATTAAAAGAAACCTTTAGGAGATTGCATTGCCTTTGGGAAAATTTCTTCCTGGCTATTGATCACTCTTTGATGAAAATCAATAAAAACATTTGCATCAATCCAGGAAAGATATGCTTCTTGTTAATTATTGTAATTTCTACTGAAACTTAATTTTCCTAATACTTTTCATTTTTGTCTTTCCTGGTGAACCTATTAATATAAGCTAAATCCTAACAGCAAGTCCCCACATTTTCTTTCCTTGAAAGTTTCTTACCTAAAATAAGATTCAAGATGGTATGTTTTACAATATATAATATATATATATATATATATATATTCCAAATCATGAACACCGTCAGAACGCAGAACGCCAGGAAATAGAACTGATTATTTCTAATGTGAATTATTTCTTGCCCAGATTCAGTATGTTTCAGTACAGTCCCTAGAGTTTCCCTCTTGGTTAAACAGGGATGCTTTTTATAACTGAGCAACTTTCATACAGTTTGAAAAGCTAACGATTAAAAGCAGCCCAAAAATCTTTACTGAAGATTCAAGATGAAACCCATGATGTGCAAAGCTAAGCAAGCATCACAGTGATATGTGAATATGATGGGGGCATTTTGAAACCAGGTTTCTATTTTTATTTACATGTATATTAATTCATATGTATTTATATTTACACATATATTAGTTCATATGTATTTTTATTTATATGTATCTTAGTTAATATTATAATTTCTTCATTTCTCACTTAGACATAATTTATATATGCATTGACATATAAGTGAACAAGTCAAATTAGATAAGCAAACACATTGACCATGTTGAATTAAACACGTTAATTTCGTACTAGACCACTTCCTCCCTTTGATTTTATGTACTCAAACATGTCTAGATCTTATGCTTCATTTTTTTTTAATCTGTAGTCTAAAATTATATTACAAACTTTGACCATTCCACTCCTAGATTATTGTGACAGTCTTCAAATGTAGTATTATTCAAATTGTGGTCTGAAGACCTCTTAAATCAGAATAACACTGATCATAGTTAAGATGGAGATTAGGGGCCTCTTCAAACTCACTGAGTCACCGTCTCTGGAGTATGGCTCTGGAATCTGCAGTTTTAACAAGCTCCCTAGGTGAATTCTTAAGCACATTAAAGTGAAGGACCACTGTTCTGACTACTTGCTTCCTTGCTTGCTCATCTCTCTATTTTCAAGAAGTTATGCACATTTTTATCAGCTTAGTCACTCTAACATGCTCTCTTTGTCCTAGCTCTCACCTGTAGGAAACCTTCAAGGACTCCCTATTATTCAAAGAACAAAGTCTTAAAGTCTTAGCAATCAAGGGCCTACACAATATGGCCAGCAGCTACTTTTGTGATCTCCCACTGTTTCAGAATAAGGACAAATGAACTCTTGCATTTCAGACACTTAACTCCTATTTGAATGCCCTTCACCATCTTACTCTCCAATGAGGAACATACATACTCTCTCAAACCCAGCCCATTCGATGCCAAAGGAAAGACCATAGAAGCTTGGATGTGATGCCTTCCTTGATTTCTCCCCATAGACTCATATGATTTATTGTTTATACTAGTCACATGATATATCATCATTTGCGGCTGCTTAGTTGCCATGTTCATTCTACTACTGTGGGCATGTATGTCTCATTTCTGCATTTTAATTATGGATAATCACAAGGGTAAAAATGTCATGTTGTTGCCCAACTATGTTTCAGATATACCTATAAACAATGAACACAAAGCTTCAGGATAACTAAGTGATTGCAGATTTAGCTGCTTCCATTTCAGGATAACTAAGTGATTGCAGATTCAGCTGCTTCCATTTCAGGATAACTAAGTGATTGCAGATTTAGCTGCTTCCATTGTTTTGAGGAGTTTTTTGGCTGGCACTGTTGATTTACTTTTTTTTTTTTTTCTTTTTGGTTTTTTTCGAGACAGGGTTGTTCTTTGTAGCCCTGGCTGTCCTGGAACTCACTCTGTAGACCAGGCTGGCCTCGAACTCAGAAATCCACCTGCCTCTGCCTCCCGAGTGCTGGAATTGAAGGCATGCGCCACCACGCCCAGCTGTTGATTTACTTTTAATTATTCACCATATGATTTAAAACACATTGCATTGTTTTATGAGGCTATACCTCTCATGTTGTCACTCGTGAAGGAGGTATAACTACATTCATGACTAAATTGACGAATTTATCCTGAATCAGACAAGATGCCATTGATGGGTATATTAGCATCATGTTTAGAGCTTGTCAGAAAATTGACTGAAAATAAAACTTGAAGTTCTCAGCATCTGTCTTCCCATTTGACTCCTCATCACACATTCACAAAAAGCCCCACTTCATTAAGCTTTCCAACATCTTTCCTTTTCTTTTTTTGCTAAAAATTTGAATTGTAAGGTTCACATGTCATTGTAGGTACCAGGTTCCTTAATGGAACACTTTCTCATTTTGGTAGCTATTACAAATAGTTCCTTTCTGCCAGTGTATTTCATGCCTAGCTTGCAAGTCAGAATTCACAATGCAGTAGAATTCTGGGCCAAGTCTAAGGTTCACACTGTACTCTGCTGAGGAAATGACAGTCAACTACCTTGAAGGGTTAGAACAAGTTTTGAGTGACTTATAGTTCATCTTCACCTACCATAGTTTAATATTTACTATATTAAATACCTTAATTTAAAGGCAGTTCCTTCCCAAGAGCACATTTGCCAATACCTAACAAATTTAATATTTTAATGATCTTTTGACTAGGTCTAATTTATAGTGCGCTTCATTTGATCTGAAGGAAGACCAAAGTATGGATACTTCGGACCTTCTTAGAAGTGGGAGAAATTCCTATGGGAGGAGATACAGAGACAAAATGTGAAGCAGAGATTGAAGGAAAGACCATCCAGAGACTGTCTCACCTGGAAATCCATCCCATATATAGTCACTAAACCCAGACACTGTTGTGGATGCCAACAAGTGCTTGTTTACAGGAGCCTGATATGGCTGTCTCCTGAGAGGATCTGCCAGTGCCTGACAAATACAGAGGTGGATTCACTCAGCCAACCATTGGACTGAACACAAGGTCCCCAATGGAGGAGCTAGAGAAAGGACCAAAGGAGCTGAAGGAACTTGCAGCCCCATAGAAGGAACAACAATATGAACCAACCAGTCCCCAGAGCTCCCAGGGATTAAACCACCAACCAAAGAGTACACATGGACAGACTCATGGCTCCAGCTGCATATGTAGTAGAGGATGGCCGTGTTGGATATCAATGGGAAGAGAGGCCCTTGGTCCTGAGAAGGCTTAATCCCCCAGTGTAGGGGAATGCCAGGACAGGGAAGCAGGAGTCGGTGGGTTGTTGAGCAGGGGGAGGCAGGAAGGGATAGAGGGTTTTTGGAGGGAAACCAGGAAAGGGGATAGCATTGAAATGTAAATAAAGAAAATATCTAATAAAAAAAAAGAAAAGAGAAAAGAAAATTTATAAAATCTAAAAATGTATAGTGTACTGCATTTATTAATGTATAAGTAACATGTGATGATGATGATGATGATGAATGATTTGCTTAGTTTCTATGTCCCAAACCATAAGCTAATGTTTCCATTTGAATGGGTAATTTTCATATATAATTATTTTAAAGCTTTATAAATCTCATGGTTTTTATTTTTATGTTTCATAGAACATAGAATAGTCTTCCAAATAATAAAATGCATAGGAAGGGAACTTTGGATTATTAAAAGTTTGTGTTCAAATACCAACTCTGCAACGACTAGATTATGTGTGTGTGTGTGTGTGTGTGTGTGTGTGTGTATATGTATATATATATATATATATATATATATATATATATATGCATGTATTATTTTGTGTGTGTATGGCACATGTGTGGAAGACAGGGAACAGCTTTCAGGACTCCACTTTTCCTCCATCATAGGCAATGATAAAACTCAGGTCAGGTTTGGTGGTAAGTACCTTTAGCTGAAAAGCTTTCTCAATGGCCTTATTTTTAATTAAAAACCAAAAACTTGTGTTAGTTAATGGCACATAGATGATTTTCCTAGTTATATGGAGTGCATCTGTTCCTTCTATTGATTCAAGGGGTAGGGGATAAGAGTGAAAAGAAATGAAACTCCATGGGAGAAGCTGTTATCTAGCAGAAGTCCAAGTTCCTGTGTTGAAGAAGCATGGCTTGTTTTCCCAATAAGAATAAAGAATGAAGCTGTTTTCTACATTTTCATATAACTCATGTGAATTGTTTGGCTGAAGCATTTCCTAGAAAAAGAAGTCATCAACGGGAATTTGAAATCACTGTTTTCTTTCTTTCAAGATGTAGAAAAACAAGACTGGGCTCAGTGGTGGGATGTGCATGCTATGGAGAAATTAATAAGTATATGACGATGATCGCATTCATTGCAGAGTAACATGACAATATCAAAAAATGCATGGTAAAAATACCTGGGCTTATAAAGGTCATGTCAGCTAATTTTACATTTGGCTAATGACATATGTGAGGCTGGAAGTATTGTACATTGTTAATCTGATGCCGGGTTTCAATCATCAACACAAAAGGGAGAGGTAACAGAGATTATGTCATTCATTTGTTGAATAAACAATTATTGAGTATGAACAAACTTCCAGGAACTATTCCAGTGGCTAAGGATGCAGCAGCAAATAAAACAACCACAGATGCTGCTTTCTGTATTTAATGCACCGTAATGAACAACAACACATAATAAATATAAAAACAAACACCCCCACGAGAGTAGAGTGAGGCATGATACTCACAGTGTTAAAACATGGAGTGTGCTAGTGGGTGACAGGGGCTGCTTCAGGTTGCGTTACAAGGGAAGACACTGGTTGGTAACTAAACTTGATATTGATTCTGATTGACCTACATGGCCAAGCGTATAATCATGGAGACAGCAGTATTGATGTAAGGGCAAAAGCCTCAAAGATCACCTTAGCCATTTTCATTGACCAGATAATAAGCTAATTCATGTAAAAGAAAATCATGCCATCAACTACACAGGTCCAGAGGAATATTATTTCTTATTATTGTATAAAAAATTTCAGATGAAATTTAAAGCACTATGTTTCATTTCTCAAAATCCAGGGTCTGTGATCAAGGTGGTTTGGTTGAATTGCATTCTCTCTTTATGAAATGCTGAATCTTTTACATCCTTTAGTAGAAAATTCCCACACCCTGAACTTTGGCCCCATGTGGATACAGACATAGCAGGTGCTGTAACATACTGCATATAGTAAAACTGATGGCAGCAATATTATTTTATGTATGTGGGAGAGCCAGACATTTTTTTTTAAAATACATACACGTTAGTAAGACCTGCACTGGGGAAACAAAACAGACCTAGATTTTTAAATACACAAATGCTGAAGCAGGAGAGCTGGCTCAGCAGATGAAGAACTCTGACTGTTCTTCAGGGAACCTGAGTTCAGTTCCCAGCATGCACATGGGAGTGACTGACATCTATGACTCCAGTTCCAGGTTCCAACTCCCTTTGCTGATCATCGTGGTCAGGTATGAACCTGGTAGCAACACAGTGCATGCACATTCATGCAGGCAGAACACTTATGAAGCAAGGGGATGGAGAGATAAAGAGATAAAGAAGAAATGATCCTGAAAACCAAGGGATGATATTGCCCATAACATTGGGTTGTCTCACATTTTATTATCTGTAAATGACTGTATCTAGCTGTTAAGAGAACCCAACAGCTATTAAACGTGCATCTTGCAGACCACTGTCAATAAAGTTTATGGCAGCTGCTTATTTATTTCAGCAAATCTTGGAAAGGAAAAGTGTGTTGCCTTACTATTGGGAAAGAAGAAAATTGATTTGTATCACTTCCTGGTTCCAATGTAAATACTTGGCAGTGTCCTTGTTATGTTCCTCAAAATAACATGAATGGAATATCTGTCTACTTAGACATTTTACATCACTAGGGACCATGACTTTGCATTATGTTAGGGCTGTATTGATTTTCTGCTTTCATTTTGTGCGAATCACTCTTAGTAGGAATATTTTCAAATTGGGAATTCCCTCTGATGGCAATGTTCATCTCTTATAGCACATTATGTTGACATGAAATATCTAGAACATTATCACTCCAATAGAAGAAAGCAGTTCTCTTGCACATAATCTCTTGAAAATCTCACTGGTTTACATGTGAAACATATTTATTTGTCTGAAATGCTTGCACAGATTTTACTCTGTCTTTAATCTCCTCCTTTCCAGGGCTCTTTATAGCCATGTTTATCTTGGTCTTTACCTCTGCTCTCCATCGTATGCTATTCCCAAGATACAAGTACTTGCCAATCACAAAGTACTGCCCACAAGAGACCTTCTACTATTTCTTTGAACCCTTGTACTTCATGGAGGAAAAAGAAGAAGAAAAAATTAGCAGCTCCTCCCTCTGGAAAGGCTGTTTTACAGCAGCTCAGGTAGATGAACAATATTGTGCCTACAAAACGAATTGTTGCCCGGCAGTGGTGGCACATGCCTTTAATCCCAGCACTTGGGAGGCAGAGGCAGGTGGATCCCTGAGTTCAAGGCCAGCCTGGTCTACAGAGTGAGTTCCAGGACAGCCAGGGCTACACAGAGAAACCCTGTCTCAACCCCCCCCCCAACATAAAATAAATAAATTAATTAAAAAATCCCACAAATTGTCAATATCCAATGACAGTAAAGGTTTCTATGTATGCAAGTGGATCACAATAATGAGCCACTCTGTGATGCTTCTGCAAATATTTTCTTAATAATAGAAGAATTTTACCTTATGTAGTCAAGTTAATGAGGGAGAGAGAGTGTGAGAACTAGAGAGAACGAGAGAGAGAGAGAGAGAGAGAGAGAGAGAGAGAGAGAGAGAGAGAGAGAGAGAGAGAGAGAGAGAGCACAAGCGCTAAGGAGAACCATGACTTGTACAGGGAACAAAAATATAAGCCAAGTCAAACTTTGATTGCTAACTTCACTTATGCAAAAGTAAATTGTAGAATATGAGTTTCCCTAGTGTGAAATCAATGCATTTAATAAATAGGGTATGGCAAGCTGATTCAGGGTCCATTCATCTTAAAGCCTGCTTGAAGAACTTCTCATTCATATTGCTACTTCACTACAAATTACCTCTAATTCCATGCTTAAAATGCTTTTCTACAGACAGCTCCAGATAGTACTGACATTTAGTAAATATTTTCAGGAGTCAGTGCATTATGGCTGGGAATATAGCAGCTTTGCAAATGTGTGGTTTCAGATTAGATTGCTTCAAGATGCCTTTTGTTATGAACTACCTCTGAGAATGTAGTGGTGGTCAAAGGATAGAGAAGAATCAATGAGTAGATTGGATTCTATATTGATATCCACTAGTGGACAGCACACTTAGGCAAAGTACGGTGATGTGGTTGCTTATGTCACAGGGTGATATGCGCTATGTAGTCTTACTCTCCTTCAGTCTCTCAGCTGAGCCATCACCACCACCAGTGAGCTGACTTACAGCTTAGCTCTTTCAGTGGGAACATGGACACTGATTTTATGTGGCTCTACAAAATCCTTTAGCTACTTTGGGGAAAAACATTAAAGGATGCATCCTGCTCATGGCAGGTCATTCCTCATCTTGTCTGAGAAATGAAGGGTGACTCATTACCTAAAAGCCACAAAAGGTCCTGAAAGTGTTGTATACTATGGTATTGACGGCCTGGATCCAGCCCTAATCCAATGGCGGCAGCCCCAATCCTATCTATGGCTCCTAAACTTGCGCCCTAAAGCACTCTGGCTTTTAATGTTTTTGTTCAGTCATTATGTTGTTTTAACATCCTCCTTCCCTAGTACCAAATATTGAAAGTCTCAAATCATCAGATAAAGGGTGACCAGTCCATCTGTGCTCAAGTTTACATCCTAAGGTATTGGTGCTTGTTTAGTAAAGACTTCTGAAATAAGATGCCAGAATGAATTTGGAAGCTAGAAGCACACTATATCAATGTAACTAGATGGTTGTAGATGACCAGTTGTAGATTAAAATACAATCTAACATAACTAAAGTATGAATTACAAAGATTATATATTTAAGAAAATAATACAAAATGAACTATTATCATGTCTTTTTTGGAAACCGTTGCAAACCAGTATAGTTAAGAATACTTGGAAAAAAAAGAAAACTTAGAAATTCAAAAAACATAGCTAATCTTTAAAGCTTAATAATTAGTTAAGATATCAATGTTTATCTATAAAACATTATTTATTTATTTACAAAATCATTGTTTTATAATATATATATAAAATTTTCCCCAAATGAGAACCATATGAGAAGCATATATATTGATATGCTATCTAATCATTTGAAAGACTAATTTTTCTAATATAGTCTAGAAATAGAAAATCTTTATAGCCAAGTTGATTACAGAAATACCTGGTTAAGGTATTAAACATTTGTTTATTTATTACAATTAAAAAAAAACACTTATTTATGTAACAGTTAAATACCATTTGAACAATTGACTATTTAAATTTAATTCACAGAAAAGCTCAAAATTATGTCTATGACTGGAATAGGTTTTCTTTCTTGGAACACTGTAGACAGGCATCAGGTGATCCATGCCTCCTGTTAGTCATTGCTTTGAATCATTCCCTCATTTTGAAGTTAGACAGGAATGTTAGCTTAGTTCTAACAAATAAAAAAAAATAGCAAAATGATAGCCCATCAATCCCAAGCTTTATTTCTGTTACATAATGTTTTCTCAATTGTGCTCGCAAGTCCTTTCTCACCCTCTTTCACTGGGCTTGGCTTAGCCAGAACACCATACTGTGGAGAGTCTATGCCTATAGAAAAGCCAGTAAAAGTGAACTGAGAATGTATTCTAGGGACCTGTGGCCAAAAAGCAGATGCCCCCCCATTTGTTTCAGAGGTGCAAAGAGATTAAATACATGCTTGACATGAGTGAGCTCAATTGCCCCCACTACCAATGTCACATGCAGAGGGAAACTGGAGCTACTGTAAAGCCTTGAACAAGTCACACTTTATCTCCTTAAGTCTCCAAACTTTTGAGATGGCCTATGTGCTTTTGGAGCCACTAAATATTTAAATATTTGAGGAAATGAAAATATTCAAACGAGGCTATCAGAAACTGACTCAGTACAGACTTATATAGAATGTAGATACAGAAACAAGCAAACTAGTTTTTTGGCAGGGCATGGTTGATTTATGTAAAAACAATGATGACACCTAAAAATTGGCCAAACTAAAATTGAAAATATTTCTCTCTAATTGTTCACATATGGTTGCATTCAGCAAACTATTGCCAGAGCTGGCTGATATGCTGGCCATCTGCTTCCTCTATACCTGTGAAAGCTCTCATTGCTGATGCCAATCTAGTGTTTCAACTTCGCTCTGAGCTATGCATGTAGACTAAGGCTATCTCAAATGGGGTGTCTGACATTTACCTTCGTTCTTCCAACTATGGCTGTTCACAGGGACCAATTAAAATTGGCACAGTCCAATCTGCATGAATTTTCTGGGAGACATTCTTCCCTTACATGGGCTAGGCCTTGATTATCAAACTAATTGGGTTAACTATATCTGTACTTTTCTGCAAAATGTCCTCCCTCCGATACCTAATGACGGCACTTTTTAAATCCAGGTCAACTGCTCAGTGCCTGAAGTTATATCCAACATTGTTCTACCAAGTAAGACTTAAACATTTCCCTCACTTTTTAAATATTTATTTTTATACATATATATGTATTAACATGGTATACTCAGCATGCTCTAATCAAATCCAGCCTCCCTCTATCCATGCCTCCACATCTTACCCATCTTTAGCATTAGTTATTTATTCTTCATTCAGGTCAACTGATTAAGTTCATATAATATGAAGTAACTGTTTTTCTGAATCTTGACTTTAGTTAACAAAATTCCTATGTTTTCCAGACTATTGCAAATTAAGGGATTTTATTTTGTTTTTGTAGTTAGCATATATTTCAGTATATATATGTATACACTATATTTTCTTGGTCCATTCACCTACCAGATCTATACTGATTTTAGGTATTTATTATAAACTGTCGTAGGTCCTTGGAGCCGGAGAGACACGGGCACCAAGTCGGGTTCACACAGCAGCCTCTTTACTTGTTCTCCTTCTTGCAGCTTTTCTTACAACAGCTCCCCTTACAACAGCTTCTCTTACTCCAACTAGCTTCTACTTAGGGCAAGGGCTAAACAACTAACTTCCTATACTTGAGCCGACTGACCTCATCCAGCTCCACCCCACCTCATCCGATCAGAATTCATACACTCTCCAGGCACGAGCTCAGATCGGTCATGGATAGGCTGACAGGTCCGGATCACGAGGAACAGTCCAGCCTGGCAGGCAGCCCACGCATGCAGCCTCACTGCCCATGCTTGGGCAAGGCAGTAACCATCTTGGCCCATGCGGCTGCACCGCTTCCCCCAATAGACAATGCTGCAATAAGCACAGCCATGCAGGTATCTCCTTTGATTTTATTTCCCTTGCATCCTTGACCAGAAGTATGACAGTTTGTTCAAATGGTAGGTCTAAATTTTCTCGATTCATAATAGTTGGATTAATTTATTTTCTCATCAATAGTATATAAAGTCCCTTTTCATCTTCAGCATTTGTTACTGTCTCTTACATTTTTTTATACATTCTTTGAGAACTTCTTATATGTGCATACAATCTATTTTGGTCATGACACAATCCCCAGCTTAGCTCCTCTCTCACATATCCCCCTATTAACTTCATGTCTCCTCACTTTATTTCTACCTATTTTCTTTCTTTTGAATTGATAGCAGTCTATGGATTTGATGAAGGCTTAATCACACTCCAGAGCAATTTCTTACAGACATCTTAGAGAAAAAATCCTGAAAATTTACCTCGAGGCATAAAAGACCAAGAGTAATCAAAGCAATCTTAAACAAAATGTGGAAGAATCCACATACTTATCTTCAATTACACCACAGAGCCATAGTAACAGGTACAGCATGGTACTTGCACAAAACAAACAAACAAACAAACAAACAAACAAACAAGCCAAACCAAACCAAACCAAACCAAACCAAAACAACTCCCACAAACAAACAAACAAACAAAAAACAAAAACAAATATATTAATCAAATAGAACAGAGGACCTGGATATAAGTTCACATGACTATAGGCACATGGTATTTTACAAACATGCCAAACACACACACACACACACACACACACACACACACACACACACACACGTGCATGCATGTACACACATGTGTGTATACATACATATGAGAAAAGACAGAATCTTCAGCAAACGTCGCTGAAAATTTGAATATCAACAGGCAGAGAAAAAAACAAACAGAGATCATTATCCTTCACCTTGCACAAAACTCAGCTTCAGATGGGTCAAGGACACACATGTAAACCTAAAACCTTGAAATTGCCTGAGGATGAAGTAGAGTGCTCATCGACTTACGGGCACAGATAGAGACTTTCTGAAGAGGACTGTAGCGAGACAAGAAACAAGAGCGATACAAGGCTTTCGCTGTTGTCTGGGATTCTGTGGTACTTCCTAATATCTGGGGCAGGATGAAAATCTTGCTTTTCATTTGCATTTCCCAGTGAGTTCCTTTGCACTGCATTCTAGGTCTGCAAACATGGACTTGACAAGCAAGCCCTGGGTGCCCTGCAACTTTCTGACTGGGGAAGAAATGCTGTCTGTGTTTCTCTTCTCATCTGACACACAGTGAACATTTAGTGTGCACGTGGGGACCTCTATTCACAGAAAGTGATTGGACTTTCCAGCAGTGCTTGTCCTAGGCCGCCAAACATCCAGGTCAGTGCTCGGTGAATTCACGAGTGTGAAGTATATTCATCTGTTTAGTGATGTGGGAGACACTTCCTTGCTAGATTATCACCTGAATACTAGAGGAGATATATTGTGCATCTATTGTTTTCATCTACATGGTAGCTTTTAACAACATTCTCTTAAGTATTTTCTGGGAAGAACAACGGAATTGATATGATGTGCACTTTTATTGTTTAAATATGAAAGCATGCTCCGAGACCACAGCTAGAACCTATATATTGTACTAGTGATGACAACGTATGGTTGAATGTTGGGATACTTCGGAAAACGAGTTCTTCTTTGGTCTTATTGCCTTTTCTCTTGTATCAAGACGAAATCTATAATCACCTTTAGCACCTATTCTGACTCAACATCTATAGAACCCATCTCCCCCTTCATTGTAACTAATTCTGAAACAAGTTAATTTGCTAATAATAGTTTCAATTATCTTTTCTGACACTTTCCAATCCATATGTCATGTAACTATACTTAGATCACAAACTCCAGTATTTACTTACAAATTACCGCACATTGCCAGATAAATACCGAGGTGCTTCTATGCTGATTTTCTTTGAATAGAAATAGGTTTTGTTGAGGTAGCAGGCATTTGTAGATAAAATATTTTTGGAAAATCTTTAGTTGGACTGACTAGTGTTTTATTTTCTTTTTATTGTTGCTCTTTTCTCTCTCTCTTTTTTTTTTCTACTTAGCGTTGAATTGGCAATATACAAGATCTAGAATAAGCTTAAAATTGCCCTTCATTATGAAACGGTATTTATGAGAGCGGATCCTCTGGCCAGATTACCTGGACTTAAATCCAGGTACCATTTCTAACTCTGAAGCTACTGATTGAGTTCTTTAGCTTCTCTAAGCTTCAGTATATTCACCTTTAAGATGATAATAGCTAAGACATTTATTTCATAGGATGATATGAGTGTAAGTATGTTAATGTACATGTAATAATAAGAATGGTGCTGGTCACATAACCTCCTTAACAAATAACTATTAATAATAATATATCTTGTGCAACATCTCTGCTGATGCAAACATTTCTTGTGGCTTGTTTGCTAGGGTTAATGATTTAAAAATATCCACTATCAGGCTTAGTAAAGAGATAACCCGTCCAGTGTTGAAAATAATTTGAGCAAAAGAGTATTTTTTTTTTAGCACGTTAGCTTTCATTTTATAAAGAAATTGCTGGGATGAGGATTACTCATATAATATTAATCATGATATTTATACTCATTAAATAAAGTTCAACATTGAAAGGCGGTAGTTAAAGTTTTGAGAAAAGTGTGCAAATGGAAATGCAGTGGATGTAGGGTCAACACTTTCAAATCTAAGACATTGATTTTTAGAGGAAAACCATGGCTCATTAGTCCTATTGCTGATAGTGTTTCTAAGAGCTAGCTGCGAGCCTGGGAGATAACACTCAAGACATGTCACATGTACCTCACCCCCACCCCCCACCCAACAGAGCTTGGGCTTCTGGGGAGCCTATGAGATCAGTTTCAGAATGATCCAACAGCCTCCTCAAACACCCTCACAGGTAAAGCCACAAGATGTGGTATGACAGTGCTCTTGAATAAAGTAACTCCTACTTGCTGCTTAAATACTGTACTTGGACAATATTGATCAACAGCTTAGAATCAACCTGGAAACAAACTCAAAAGAATTCAAGATTCCAGCTCTGTTTTGTTTTTTTGTTTGTTTGTTTGTTTTTTGTTTTTTTTTATCAACAAGCTGTTAAAGAATGCCTTATCAGGTTTTGGTTTTTTTTTACATGCTAGAATGGAATATTTCAAAATTAAAATTACTTTAAAATATTTAACAGAACCTTTCTTTAAGTACTTCTCAGCTATTCGAGATTCCTCTGTTGAGAGTTCTCTGTTTAGCTCTGTACTCCATTTTTAAATTGGGTTTTTTTTTATTGATTGATTGATTGATTGATTGATTGCGGTTGATTTCCTGGATTCCTTATATATTGTGGATATCAGCCCTCTATTGGATGTAGGGTTATGGAAGATCCTTTCCAATCTGTAGGTTGATGTCTTGTCCTATTGACAGTGTCCTTGGCCCTACAGAAGCTTTCTGGTTTCATGAGGTCCCATTCGGGCCTCCCTGTCCACCAGGCACGCACAAGGTATATAGATTCACATGCAGATGAAAACACCCACACATATAACTTTAAATAGAAAGAAAACATCTATGCAGGAATGTTGATGTATATTTTTTTAAAAAGCCCTTTTTGTTCCTTAAAAATATCCAAACAGAAAACACTGACAAAATATCAAGTGTTTTGTTCACATGTATAACAAGCAATCTTAGGACTTGAACTCGACTGGGTTTTTATTTCCTTTGGCTGTAGAAGAGACTGACTTGGTTGAAATCGAGCACTGATTCTTGAATGCAGGTGCAGATGCTAATTATCACAAAGGTGTAGAAATCTGGAGATGGCAAATAGAGAATGCAGGGAAATAGGAACAGGACAATAACAGAAGTTCTATCAGTAAACATGACTGAAAGTTTCCAAACAAGAACGTGAGCTGCCAGAGGAGGAAACTCTGCATTTCTTGTAATGGAATAAATGCCACGAGGAGGAGGCATTTATTACTAAGAGATGTGACTGTCTAGTCACTTGCTGCTTGAATATTTATGAAGTTTACAGTTCACGTGTGACATTCCTATAAACTGTCCTGATTAATGGATTTAATTGTAAGTGCTATGAGACGATCTCTTAAATCATATTTTGTTGTGTTTGCATGCATGGGATGAAATTAAACTCTCAGGCTGAACAATGTTCAGTGGATTTGAATTGGGTGACAAACCTGCTATGTTACCTGATGTAAGCGGTGCACATGATGGTGACTCGGAGTTAGGATTTTGAATAAAGCAAAGGCATGCTTATTGCTAGATTTCCTGAGCTGGGATAGATCACAGGTTGGCTCATACGTTTGTCCAGAAGACACTTAAGTAGATAATATGAGAAGATATTAAAATAAAAAGGTTAATATCAAAACCTATCCCATGTAGTTCTTCAAATACACATAATAGGACAGAGAGGGACTTTCATGAGTCTTCAGCTTGTAAACAACAGGAAGGGCTAAAGGAAGCAAGTAATGGAAGTGACCTCCTATTCCTCACCTCCCAGAGCCTCTTGGATTTCTATCTTGTTCTACAAAAAGGATGAACAGATATGGGCTTAATACTGGGCTGTATCCCTTGTGTGTTCCTCTTGAGACTGCCTTCATCTTTCTCTCTGTGTGCAGCATTTTTTTTTCTTTTACAACTTTATACGTCCTCTAAAACTTAAGATTTTGATTTTTTTGTAAAGCTCGATTTGTATGGGTAAGACCGACTACATCTTGCTCACTTCTGAAATACCGCCCCCAAGCAGGACAGTTTGAAGGGAATTGATTGACAGGTGATTGACACTTTTAACTCCAGGGAGAGAGTTGAGATAAAGATGCTCTTCTGAGTCATAAAAAGACAGACACCCTTTAAAAATCATATAATGCTCTTGACCTATTGTAACAAGAGTAGCCATTTTATGTACTCGCAGGAAAATTAATCTCCTGATGAAACTTTTTTTCATAAGTTATTCATACTTGTTTAGTTCTCAGTAGAGAGTAGCAAAGTGAAGGACGCAGACATTCTCTCAACCCTCCTTTATCTTCAGATAATTTATAACTTTGGTCTGAGCAGTTCCTGAAAAACTCGACCTTCACTCTTCTCTGTTGTTTTTAAACTATTTATTTACTTCTCTTCGATAAAAAAGCCAGTTGCCCCGCATTTCAAGAGGTGCAACCTCATACATACCTCTTTTACTTATTTTCCAAATAAGCCAATGTTAGTAAATTTTTGAGTACTTCAAGTATATTATATCTGCAACATTTTCTTTATTGGCTTGCTCTCCATCTCTGAGAACCCACCAAGTTAGACATGTATCCTCTGTAGTACCATCTTCTCCAATATGTTGTCTTAAGGAATCACGTAAGCCCGCCATTAATAATATGGGGATGCATTCATTTATAAAGTGCATTCTCTACAGATTTTAGCTATCATAATGGGTATTATTTATCTATCATAGCATCTTGGTAGATTACCAATAGACTTGACTGTAGGTTTACTTGCTCCCCAAGCCAAGCCCACCTTGCATAACACAACAGCTATGTAAAGTTTGTCCACCTCTTTCCTAGGAATTCCTTTACCATAAAAAACAACTAGTTAGGAAGCCTTAACTGTTTCCGTTTGGAAGTCACAATGAAAGCTTGAGGCGTGTAATCAGATTCATTCAAACACACAGATTGTATGCACGGTACATCTCTAGACAGAATGGAGCCAACAGTAGTCAGAAAGAGTCTGTAGTGGCTTGAAAATTAGTCCCACAGAAGAGACTTCCATCCAGATGCACTTAGGTTAAACATTTGAAGGTAAGAGATCTTTGTATCCAAGGATAAGTGTTCTTATGATAAGAAAGAAGGAAAACAGAAAGAAACAGAGAAAAGGGCCAAGAAAAAGATGCAGACAGAGATGAAGGGTCACCTGCTGCAAGCTAAGAAATGCCTAGAATCACCAAAAGCCGGGGAAGGAATCTCTTTAAATCAGACTTCATATGGAACCAGTCCTGTAGCATGCTGACTTCTGGCCTAAGGATTCCAGGACTGCAATGGAGTAAATGTCCTCGCTTAAGCCACCCTGGCTGTTGGAGACTCATGATATTGTCACCTTAGAAAACTAACATTGGGGAGGGATGGGGTCAATAACCTACGTTCAAAATTTTGACCCAGAATTCTTCCTGTCTAAGAAATGCAGGGACCAAAAAAAAAAAAGTAGAGCAAAGACTGAAGAAAAGGCCATCCAGTGACCTGCCCACCTTGGGATCAATGCTATGGGCAGGCACCAAACCCTGACCCTCTTACTGATGCTATGTTGTGCTTGCAGACAAGAACCTAGCCTAGCATCCCTGTCCTCAGAGAGGCTCTACCAGCAGCTGACTGAGACAGATGCAGATTCTTACAGCCAACCATAAGTCTAAAGTCAGGGACCCCCATGGAAGAGTTAGGGGAAGGACTGAAGGAACTGAAGGGGATGGTGACCCCACAGAAAGCACAACAGTGTCAACAAACTGGGGTCCCTCAGAGCTCCCAGAGACTAAGCCACCAACCAAAGACCATAAATGGTCTGGTCTGTGGCCCCCGGCACATATGTAACACCTTGTCTGGCCTCAGTGGGAGAAGATATACCTAATCCTCTAGAGACTTGATGCTCCAGGGAAGGGAAATAGGGAAAGTTGGGGGTGAGTAGGTGACTGTGCAGGGGTGCATTGAAGAATACCCTCTCAGAGGCAAAGGGGATGGGAGATAGGCTGAAGAGCTCTGGGTAGAGTGACCAGAAGGGGACAGCTATTGAAATGTAAATTTATAAAATATATACTTAAATTTATATGTATTTATATTTACATAATTATAAATATAAACGTTACATATATTATATTTTTTTAAAAGAAAGAAAATTAACACTGGAACCACTGTAAGTAACCTGGGGCCTAAGCTCTTCTAAACATATCTACATTGAAAACCAGAAAACCAACAGAACAGCAGAGCAAGCACCCGACTGCTCAAGGAAAGAACTCTCTGGCCTCTGAATTCTGAAAGGGCAGCAGGGATTTTATTTAGAGTCATCGAAAGAAATAATTGTTCTTAGAAATACTGCACAGAAGCAGGGGCCCAAACAAGGTTTCATCTTATTTATTATTCCACTGACAGCCTCCAGCTCCAGGCTAGGGGCATGGCAGGGAAACCCTTCTTTATGGAGCACCACGGTATGGACAGTGACACACATGAACGATTTCTAACATTTTATAGATTCTTAATATTTCCTCCTGTTTCCCTTTGCAGCTTGAAAGGTCTATACCATAGACTGCACTAAAATGAAACTTTCCTATTTTATTTTCAAATTACAAGTTAGATAGTGTCTGGAAAACATTCCTGATCTCTGTAGTTCTTTGTAAAGGAAAGAGAACCAATCAGAATAGTTATCATCCCTGTTTCGTTTATTTAATGTATTTGTATAAAGAACTTTTATATACGTATACATGTTAAATTTTAAATTATGCTCACGACTATTTCCACATATGTTTCTACCTGAATGATTTTTATAGAAGTTATCCGAATGTACACACTTACATAAGATTCTACTAATTTCACACAGATAATGTCTCGATTACTGCTTAAACCAATAAAGAACTGTGTGTACTATGGACAGTGCTACTGAACAGCTTTCTGCCTCGTGTGGCAAGAGTGGTCCATGAGAGATGGCTGCAAGAGCTTACCATGTATCAAGTGCTCTTTAAGAATTTCATCTGGATCCTCACATTCAATGTTTGAAAAGTCACAAAGTTGCTACTATTGCTAAGCTCATTTCATAGGTGTAAGAACTGAGACTTCAATGGGGTTAAATAACTTGCCCAGGGTCAAACAGTTGGTAAGCTGCCATCTGATTTCAACTTTGCAGTACAATGCCTGGCAACTGCCATTACAGCAAATGAAGATTGTTGTCAGTACTTACATTTTTATATGATGGGAGCATATTGGAATATATGGTTATTTATTCGATCTTGGGGGAATCTGGAAAGACTGGATGTATCAAATAGAATCTACTGGACTTTGAAAATTCATACATGGCAGAAATATACTTCAGCTAAAGAGATTAGTTAAAATTGAAAAACCTCCAGAGAATACTTCTCCAGAAGGGCACTGGGAAATCCTAAGCACACAGACAATGTCTACACTCCATTCCCTACCTCCCACTCCCCAACCCCGGAGCATAGCCTAGCTCTTCAAGAAATTCTGAGGCCTCTCTACATAAGCATCAGAGATCTGCAGCCCTGCCAGATATTAATCTGGAGGTCTGGAGGAGGGCATCTGGTCTCTACATCATTGCTCTTAAACAGGATTCAGAGAATTTGTTGCTAGAACATCTTGTACAGTACATATAATGCCTCAAATTCAAGCGATTTTCCTGATATTTAAAGTCCTGACCCTGCTTCAGATTAATTCAGTAGTTTTGATTGCTAGCACTAAGGCAGAGGAAAACATTGAGAAGGTACTTCCATAATTACTGATTTGTCTCTGAGCTAATGTGTCTTTTGCTCTTCGTACTTTTAAGTTTCAAAGTCGTGATTTTCTGTCTCCTCAATTAAGGGTAGAACTCTGTGCAACTGCCTCCAGAGTAAACAGAGCGATATTGAGAAAGGAAAATCATAGCACTGAATAGCTTTGGGGATCCTGTAATAAAACAAAAAACAAAAAAAAACATGCTCATATCTAAGTTTGAAAACGTTCACTGCAGGAATCATTTTGCATTCAGCAAACATTTTACATTTGTACTGAGAGCAGGCATCCTACTGTGTGCCATCAGGGAAAGGACTTTAAAGAAATGGTTGAAGCCTACACATTTGGATGAGGTCATATTATTATACTTACTGGTAGGTTAGAAAAAAAAAAAGGCTCCAAGGAAAACAACTTGCCAAACAACCCTAAGTCATATATGATAGATTAAAATAGTTTAAACATTTATATGCTTCAGATTGGAATTAACAAACTGTGTGAAGCTACATGCCCTCTCCTCGAGCGTGTTTTCAAGCTAGACAGACAAAAGATGAAACGCAGAAAAACAAATGAGTAATAACCTTTCCTTGCCTAAAAAGTTATGGTTATGTTAATTGGTGTACATCTGCTAATTAGCTGTACTGGTTAGGGTTTCATTGCTGTGAAGAGACACTAACCACAACTCTATGAAAGAAAACATTTATCTGGGGCTGACGTGCAGTTCAGAGGCCTTGTCCATTATTGTCATGGCAGGAAGCGTAGCAGCAGGTAGGCAGACATGGCACCAGAGGTAGCTGAGAATTGTACATCTGGATCCAGTTGCAGCATGAAGAGTCAGTGAGCCACTAGGCCTGGCTTGAACTTCTGAAGCCTCAATACCACACTTCATCTTTATCCAACAAGCTGACGCCTTCTAATGGGACCACTCACTGTCGGCCTATGGGAGCCATTTTTATTCAAACTGCCACATTAGCCAAAAAACGACTTTAAGTCTGCAGAGGGAAAGATGTATTATCAAGCATAATGGGAAAAACCTTTAAATATCTACCTGATTCTAGAAGATGAAATTCTTTTGTGAGATTTAGGCAGGGAATGTTCAGGCAATACGTTTCTCTTAAATTATGACATACTTAGCTAGCATAAAGCAGAGACGTTAGCTCTGGCATTTCACAGAGATTATGAAACTCAGGGGAATAGACAAGAGAAGAAATATGAGAAAATGGAGACCTCATGTCCAAGATCACATAAGGGTTCTGATAAGTGGCTGAGAAGTCATCAAGAAAAATTTCAGTTCACTTCTGTTTGTGTTTGAATTAACTAGCATTGTCCCCAAATTCCTTAAAATAATTATGCTACTGGCAATGAGCTCCTAAAAATGGAATTGGGGGGTAATACTGATAAAAATAAGTGGAGCCTCCTAGCTTTGATGGTGGCAAGCTTCTGATTAGATCAGATAATATGGGTGGGACAAGCTTTTTTATATCATCTGGACTGGATAGAATTCCTATGACAGCCATGAAGAAGAGCAAACAGAGCAGGGCTTTCACATCTAGGGCTAGAGAATACACCACGAAGGATATAGCACTTCACATAGGCCTTGAGAGAATTACACATGTGAATAAAACCAAAATTGGGACTAGAGGTTTTACTGCGGATGACGATGACAGAAGGGCTGCTGACTTCAATTTTTGTCCTGGAAACAGAACGCAATAATTCAGACTAATATTGGTGAGCCACGTATCTTAAAAAAATCAATGGAAAATAAGTAAGAAAGAAGTGTATTGAGAGACAGGATTTCAATACTAGATTAAAAAAAAAAAAAGACGTGTTAATTTCACACTAAATCGACTCATGGGATTTCTGGTAGAGTGAGCATAATAGCCTGGTGACTGACTGACAGTCTGGCCTCTGGAGTTAAGTGTGAGGTATGTGTGAAGTCTGGAGGGTGAGTATGAGACCTTAACCTTTCAATTTGTTTATTTTAAAGGGCTGGCAGGACATAAATACCAATTGTTGGACACGCAAGGTAAGACTTGGGAAGTCTTTCTGGATGATAGATTCTGATCAGAGTGTGATTATGAAGGGCTCAATTGATGTCCAAAACTGTTCCAAGAAAAGAAAGACAGATGGATGACAGGGGAAAGCATCAGGCATGATTTGGGGATTAAGAAGTAGAAAGTGCAGATAATAGAAGTCATGATTTCGTCCTGTTCCTGGAATCCATATGAGCTTCCAAATGACAAGGAGCCAAATGAACAAGAGCTAAAACCAGGTCACTTTCTCCATTTAGAAAAAATATCAAATGGGAGTCCTTTCCATCTGGGTGAAAAGAAAACTATTTCCAACCACCTCTTGTGCTACAAGACTTCACAAAAGAAATGCTTGCATTTGTGTTTCTTCAAACTTGTGCCAGCTTCTACAAACAAGTCTATCCTGGGGTTTGGAAAAATTGAGCATACCAACAATTACATCAACAGCTGAACACCACGAGTACACAACTGAACTCTAAACCCCTCTAAAAGTCTACCAACTCCCACTTTCATCATGCATTTCTCAAATCTTTTCGTATTTATGCATTTTAAAAACTGTGTAAGATAAGTGGGATTTTTCCTCGTCTATTTTCCTAGACGACAGAATTATGACTGGTCTCAGTTTCAATGAAAGCACAGGTGAGGAGAGGGATAGACGATCTCATTAACAACGTTTCTCTCGTATCTGTTTATTCTAACTTCCTGCTTAAACTCCTCGCGTTTCAAAAATATTTTTTTCGCTAATTTCATTAAAAATTCTCTCATTATGCAGTATAATTTATTAAAAATTTAGGTTTTAGATTAGCAAATACCTGTGTAAAAATCTCCAAAAGAAATTCCATATTTGATGCAACTCTGTCTTAAATCCAAACTCTGAGCATTTAAAACAGTTAAAGGTTCCTACTAAGAAAAAAAAATATTAACCAAAATAGATTATGTTGGTATTGACATTAAAATTCTAATATACAATAGGTTTCTAAATATGATGGTCTACCCATCATAGCTAGTTACATTTCCTGTCATAGTATAACATATCCTGATTGCTACCTGTCATGTAAAGATGTCTAGAAGCTCCACAGCTTAGGAGGGATTTAATTTATAGGAGTAATCTGGATGACTCAAACTCCATATGATAAATCCAGTACCACAAGGCATGGGAGATTCTAAAATGCCACACTTGGTCTCCTGACCACCTTAGAGGAACTTCTACTTTATTGATTCTTGTTAGGTATACCCAAAGATTTGGGGTTGACTCTTTCTAGACCATATATATATATATATACAACAGTCTCACATGACAACATACATGGTATTTTGTTGGTGGTGTTTTACCAAACTTGGCCAGTTGCTAGAGCCAAAAGAGATCTCACTGAAGGTATATGTAATAGAATACACATTTCAGAACAAGAAAATTTACTAAAATAATAATGTATGGTCGCAGCCAACCATAGGACTGAGCACTGGGACTCCAATGGAGGAGTTAGGGGAAGGACTGAAGGAGCTAAAGGGGTTTGCAACCCTAGTAGGAGGAACAACAATATCAACCAACCAGATCCCTCAGAGTTCCCAGGGACTAAATTGCCAACCAAAGAGTACGTATGGAGGGACCTATACCTCCCGATGCATATGTAGCAGAGTATGGCTTTATCTGGCATCATTGGGAGGGAAAGCCCATGGTCCTGTGGAGGCTTAATGCCTTAGCATAGGGGAATGCTATGGAAGTGAGGCAGAAGTGGGTATGTGGGTGGAGGAGCACCCTCATAGATGCAGGGAGATGGGGAATGGGATAGGGGAATTGCAGAGGGGAAACCAGAAAGGGAGATAACATTTGAAATGTAAATAAATAAAATAACCAATAAAAAGTATTATAACCTTAAAACAGACTCATATCACAATGAGGGTATTAGAAAAACATTTTGTTTTAACAAAAGGAGGAAATTTATAACTTGGGGCTATAGCTTAGGAACAGTGGCTCTTAACTTTCCTAATGCTGTGACCCTTTAATCCAGTTCCTCGTGCTGTGGTGACCTGCAATCATAAAATTATTTTTGTTGTGACTTTGTAACTGAAATTTTGCTACTGTTATGAATCATAATGTAAATATCTAATACGCGACCCCTGTGAAAGGATCGCTCAACCCTCCAAAAGGATTGTAATACTCGGGTTGGGAAACACTGTCTTAAGAGTATGATTCCTGTCCAAATTCTTTTCAGTGTGTCTCATGATTTCATAGAGCCCGGGTTTAAAAATTACTTAAACAATAAGCTTGGTTTTCCAGTAAGAAAGTAAATGATCCATGTTACAAAGTGATTCCTACTAGGGTTCCATTTTTCTTTATAATTGTAAAATAAAAAAGATTCATGATGCCTATAAAATCTATAAAATCCTTCTCTCTTACAAGCCTAGCATTTTCTTCCTGTCCCTCTCACTAATAATATCTGTCACAGAGAAAAGGACAATTTTATTTGGTGGGGACATTGAAAATGATGATGTCATCTGACTTCTTCTGTTACGTGATTCCATGTTTGTATCCTCAAACTGGAATATAGTATAAAGCAAAAATCATGGGACAAATAAAAAGATTAGTTGCAAATCTTGATTACAGTAAGTTGTACATTAAAGATCATTTTCTCTAAAATTCAAACTATATTCCTCACATGAGGTCGTAGCTGTAAAAGAAAACTAGCCAGAATAAAAATAAAAATAATAATAAAACTATCTCAAATAATTTCCAGACATTAATCATAAATGACTATGAAAGATAAGGAAATTATAGCCAGTCTTATTACAGAGATACCTGTGGAGGAGAGCTGAAAAGCTTGTTCCCTCATTACAGGACCACCATAGGCCATAGACTATGTTACTCAGTATTTTAGCTTTAGCTATTTTAACCCATAATAAATGCCACATATTACATCAACCATGGAGAGAAAAATAGAAAAAAAAAATCAGACTTGGATTATGATAGCTAAGGTTATTTTAGTTTTGATTTTTATGAATTAAAAGTTTTGAATTAGCATATACAGTATTAGTTTTAACATTAACAAGAACGTACTCAAACAAAATTTGCTTTTGCTGACTTTCCCCTCCCTCCCCTCCTCCCCTCCTCCCCTCCTCCCCTCCTCCCCTCCTCCCCTCCTCCCCTCCTCCCCTCCTCCCCTCCTCCCCTCCTCCCTGCCCACTCCAGGTCCTCCCTTCCTTCCTGTCATGTCACTTGTGACATTTTTTGATGTCTCCCACTTCCCCAACACCTGTTTATCCTGCCTCGCTCATTACAATAGTCATAGCCTATACACACAGATCCAAGTGCCCTTGTATACAAATACATACACATCATAAGAGAGAACCTACATATCAGCTAAAACATGTAGTTTTCCCTAAACTTTCAGGACTTCATTTTCCTATTCTGAGTCATAGAAGGCTATTGGGTCTATGGACCACAGTTCCATTATTCATTTACCTGTCCACAGCAGTCTGGGCTGCGTCTCCTTGCTGCTCTGAATAAAGCAGCAATAGACGTGAATATGCAAGTATGTCTGTGTTAAAACAGAGACCCCTGTGGACGTGTGGCAGAAGCAGGATTGGGAGAGCTGTGACACCTGTCCTTAGAGTTCTAGTTTCTGGAGAAGCTTCAATGCGGATGTCTCTGATGGAGTACAGGGTAACACTCCCCCTACCTTATGTGAGCAAGCACGTGCTTTTCTCCATAGCCTTGCTCACACTTATTGTTGTTCCTTCTTGATGACGGCCATTCAGACTGGTGGCAAGAAATGAAGCCTTCAATTTTTTACTTTAGAATATACTTTGATCACATTCCTTCCCCTCTCTGAACTCCTCTCAGATCCTTTCCTCCTCCTCCTCACCCACACAATCTCTTGTCCTTTCTCACAGTAGTGCTTTTATATTTTTACTTAATATTTAAATTTTTCATATAGGTATACAATATGTTTTGACTATAACCACACCTCTATATTCCTTTATCTCACCCAAGAATCTCTCAACAGGTTTCCTTCCTAACTTCATGCATTTTCATATATATACACAGATATATATACCATAGACATGAATATCATAATATATCATATATATTAAACATATATTTTAAAATCTATATATTTTAACACACATATGTATGTATATATGTATGTATGTGTTATATAAAATATAAATTTATCTTGTATGTATGTGTTATATAAAATATAAATTCATCTTGTCATTGAGAATCCATACATGCATACAACTTATTTTGTTTAGATCTACCCTCTGGCCCATGTCTTATTTGTCTCAACCACCCCTTCCGTCACATCCCCTCCCAATTTCATATCTTCTCTCTTTCTTTCTTTTTTAAGTTTATAATTCCATTGAGTTCACTTAGAGCTGTGGCTCCATGCATGCTACTGGGCACTGCAGTACAGGCAATCTGTGAGAAACTATACCGCAGAAGAAACTGAGTCTACCACCAACTGCCAAACAGCTTTCATCTCAAAGAAGTTTGTTTGTTTGTTTGTTTGTTTTTCTTTCAGTGCATGTATGTCTCTATGTGATGTATATGTGCATTTGTGTGGGGCAACCCCTAGAGGCCAACAGAAAGTGCTGGATCCCTCGGAGGTGTTGTGAGCTGACAGATATGGAACCTTAACAGAAGACCTATGCAAGAGCAGCAAGCACTTTTAAGGGCTGAAACATCTCTCAATTCTATGTGCAGAGTAATTTTCAGCTGCATTTCTCTCCAGGCTAGGGATATTGAACAGTTTCTAAAGTACTTGTACATCTGTGGTTTTCGACATCTCGTTAGCTCATGAATTGATTGGTATATTTATATATTTGTTGTATTTTTCTATTTTTTCTATAGGCTAGATATTAACTCCCTTTTTAAAGTATAGCTCACAAAAATATTCTCCTCAGAACAGTTGTGGGGGAGGAGAGTCCATAATTAGAATATATTAGATGAAAAAAATCTATATTCAATAAAAGAAAAATAGAGAAAAGCAAAAGGAATTAGCACAATTACATTTTTTCTCCTTTGTGTAGGCTATTTCCTCAGCTGATAATATCTCTTGCTCTGAAGCAGCTTTTCAGCCAGTCCCCTTTGTTAAATCTTGAGGCTATTTCCTGTGCTGGGAGCTCTGCTCAGAAAGTTCCTGCCTATATGTGACTCTCAGAGAGCATTTCCTCTGTTCTCCTCAAGCCATTTCAGGATTTAAATTAAAGTCTTTGATTCACTTAGAATTAACGACAGGTATGGATCGATTTTAAATATTCTACAGGTTTTTATCCAGTTTCCCCAGTGCCATTAATGGAATAGGGTGCTTTCCCCCTAGTGTTGTTTTTGACCTTTTTGTTAAACATTAGGCCAAGTGTGATGGCACACACCTTGGATCCCAGCACTTAGGTGGCAGAGGCAGGCTTGATGTCATGATCCTGTACCATAGCCATTCATATTTGGTTCAGGACTAACTATATATATTTTTCCTTTTCAAGAAAACAATGGAAGTCAAAACGCAGGAAGAGGTCTGAGGAAGGAGTAGGTGATTCAATGTGTTCTGGATATAGAAACAAACAAACACAAATCAAAGGGATATAAACTCTCATTTGATGGCAAAGGGGCAGACTATAAATGAGTAACATGTGCTTGACACACGGAGAAAGTAATTGAAACAATTTGAGTCTTGCCAAGTTGGGTTTTAATCCTCTTTCTATATCCTGCATCTAGAATACATTTGTAAATACGAAATGAGAAAACAAACAGGACAAACCTCTTAGTAAAAAAATCTTCCAAGTCACTATTAATAAAAATCAGCTCCTTCCGGGCCATTCGGAGAGAATGGGCAATGCTCAGCTAACTGACACCATCTGGGAGGAGGTCAGAGTGGAGAAGTCCAGGTCCCTCCAGGGCTTCCTGCAGCAGAACCTGCATTTTAATGTAACCTTCAGGTGTGATTCATTCATTAAAGTTTGAGCAGGGCTGCTGCACAAAATAGTTTTGTCTACACGCGAATTTAAGAATGTTTATGGCTACCGGTATGGTCAGTGATCTAGTTATAGTTCCCAACTTCACACTGTTCCACAAAAACAATGATGTGAGACTATGTTTTAATTCTAATGTACTACTCAATAGCAATAAGAAAAGTAAGAAGCAACCCCCCCTCAATAAAAAACCCCCACTCTTCAGCTGTTTCACTGCATGGCAGTAGTCACAACCAGCTCTTATTTTCAAGAGTTAAATAAGATGCTTATAGGGAGGGGGTGAACCCTAGGAATTTCATTTGGTTTTTTGTTTTGTTTTTGTTTTATTTTTTTGCTTTTTTGTTTGTTTGTTTGTTTTAACAACAGACATTTAAATGTCCATTTTGAAAACAAAACAAAACAAGAGCAACAACAACAACAACAACAACAACAAAAAACCCCAATGGACAAAGCTCCTGTCTTGTACTTCTAAATCGAAAGTAAGAAGGGATTGGGAGGGCAAGGTTAGTGTTTGGGGGAGAAATTGCTTCATTTGCTTCTCTATCGGGTTCAAGGGTTTTCTGGAAACACCTTGCCTTCGTTTGCTAATGCAAATCCCCGAGGCTCTGACTTGCTCCAAGGAAGACGGTAAACAGCAGGAATAATGGAAGGCTGACAAAGCCCCAGGCACGGTTGCATACATATCTTCTCTAATCTACACAACAGCACTGTGATGGTCTCCACTTAGACAGGAAAACTAAGGGTCAAATAAACTAGCTGTCTTCACAAGGCCATCTGGTTAGGAGAAGCAAAGCCCAGAATCTAAGCTCTTTAGGGCTATCTCATTTGCTAAGTGGAATTCCTCAATAGACTGCTTTCAAAGGAGAGACTAGGAATGAGAATAAACTAGTGTTAGCTAACATCAATAGCACCCACCACATAAACACTGGCAGGTACCTTTGGCTTTGAGTCTTGAGTTTGTTTGTTGGTTGGTTGGTTGGTTGGTTGGTTGGTTGGTTGGTTGGTTGGTTTTGAGACAGGGATTTGCTCTCTAGCCCAGGATGGTCCCAAACTCATGACAAACATCCTGTCTCATTGGTAATTCAGGCAGGAGCCACCCCCACCCCCAAACACATTACCTATGCTTTTAGGTACGTCTTAATCAGTACAAATTGTCATCAGAAAATATTATAGAGCAGGAAATGGAGGCTTAAATATCATTTTTTTCTTACAGCTCTGGGAACAAACTGAGATTAGGGAGCTAGCATGTTTGGTCTTAGTGAGGCTTACATCTAGGTGGCCAATAGGGACCTTTCTACTGAGTCCTCCTAGGGCCTTCCCTCTATGTATGTCAACTGGCAAGCCCAGCCTCCACTTACTCATCTTTAAAAATCCACCTGTATTATACCTTAATTGTGCCCTAAAAGCTGTACCTCCAAATATTCTTTCAATGGGAATGGGACTTGAACATATGAATATGCAGACTAGTTATAGTGTTTTACTCCATAACCACAAAAAATCACTACTGGGAATGATGAAATGATTTGCTCCAATATCAAAGGCTTAAGTACAGTGGCTGCAGTTTGAAGTGGTGCAGACTGACCAGTGGCCATCCTGAACAGGAAAAGGCTTGACATAACTCGCTACACTGATGGTTACTCTACAGCAAATTCTTGGCTGTGTGTGAGAAGATACTTTTGCTCTCATCAAATTTCCCTTTGAGAATTTCTGTTCTCTGTTAGTGATGCTGTAATGGCAGGACATTACTATTTCAACACCAATGTAGTACTGGAGAAAACAGGTTAAATGTCTTGACTAAGTGCTCCTAGCTCCTAGGGATAGATTTACTGAATAGGAATCATCAACTAGATTTGAGCTTCCACAAAGTCTATTATTCTCCACCAACTTTCACTTTATGTAAGTCTCTCCCCTCAATTAAGTCCCTGGAAGTACCAATTACAGGTGAGATTAAAGATACTTAGCTCTCACACTGACAGGGTCACTAGCATCTGCTTGCTCACGGAGGGGCACTGGGATGAAAAGAGGGATTATAAGCAGCTTCATCCGCTAGATCAGACTCAGCTTTTTCTGAGGCATCAGGCCAACAAACAAAGCCTGAGAGACAAGCAGTTGACAACTAGAAACTTGAATGTGGAAAGAGTATTGTGGTTTCAAGCTATTGTCCACGCCACATACTAAGTAGTCTGAAGCTATTTCTTCATTATGATAACAATATATAAGAGAAGATCAAGAGTGTGCATAAAGGTCAAACCTATCCTTCTAATAGGCCCTGTGACTCTTTAGCAAATCTGGGAACATCATCACTGTGCCTCACATACATATTCACGCATACTTTACTTACCATGTCTGCAGTTTCTTCTACTACAACTACTTAGACTGTCCAAATCTCATCCCTTAACTAAAGTCCTTTGCCATGCTTTCTTGAAATGTTCTGTCATCCCTTCAGGTAGTTTTAACCCTAGTCATAGTCAGAACTATACCAGTATGTCTGTTGCAAGTCTTGAAATGAATGACCATATATTTCTGATTATTTTTTCCTTTGCATATGAGATGAAATCTACTGCTTCCCTTAAATGTACA
Organism: Mus caroli; assembly: GCF_978045245.1. Lineage (NCBI taxonomy): Eukaryota > Metazoa > Chordata > Mammalia > Rodentia > Muridae > Mus > Mus caroli. The sequence continues at coordinate 12,319,477 of NW_028227270.1, forward strand.
GAAAGCCATGGGGTTCTTCCTGACTCTGTGTGTTCATTCTGGATTGTGTATGGAGATGAAGTTGTACCTGGTTTCCCAGCTGGGGCATTGATTAACGATGCTAAAGTATTCTTGACACTGAAAACAATTGTTAAACAATGTTTCAGGTAATAGTTTCCATCAGCTTCCACATCAGAGTCCTGACTGTGTATCTAGTTACAGGACAATAGGAGTTCAGAGTGAATGAGAAATCAACCTTCTTATGGCACTGACATTCATGGATAGCTGTAGCTAGTGTATATGTTATGGAAGACACTATTATGATAGCAAAACCTATCTTATGCTACGTTTGAAATTACATAGGTTCATGTATGGCGGGGAGCAAGGAGCAAGTGGAGTGTGACAGCGGAGAAGGAGTTAGGTGAGAGTGGTCTTTAGAGAACTTCATAGAAAAAAAAATAAAGATTGCAGATCTGAGCTCAGATGTAAATGGAATGGAGCCATAAAATGACTGTGATGTCCTTATGAGAAGGATCTACACAGTGACACAGAGATTTCCTCTTGAATGTTGAATTCTGATTACGAAATTCCTACTATGAGCCCCTTATCATGATCAAAGAAGGATCTATTTCCTACATAAACAGGGCATCCCCGAGACAAAGTGCACATGCACATATCTGAAAGAAGTCTAAAACAGAGAGAGTAAGCATAGAGTGGACTGCTCTTTGATGAGAGAGAATCTTCTCTGGAGATATTTTCCCAGAACAAAACCTGAAATAGGCAGCTAGAAAGTGAGTGCTACTATGGGTAGAGGGATCTCCCCTCATCATAGAACTTTAGTAAACAAATGTGGCATCATGATTAAGTGTGAATTTCAAAAGATGTTTCTAGGCAAGCCATTGAAACTAGACACCAGGTAGGACAATGTCCCTAATGTGCATAGTTGTTTTGGAAACGTTTAAAGTGATCCAGGTAAGAGATAAAGATAGCTTTAGCTTTATTTAACAGTTGCTGGTGAAGGTGGGAAGGGGACTCTGGAAGAACTTGGCTTCCAAAAGTGATAAGAGGCTTTAAAAGGTCTCAGAATTCTCATTAAGAATTGAGATGCCTCCCATGGCATGGCACACTGAGATCAGGAATGGCCACACTGAGGTACAGATGCAGTGTATCTTTAGCCATGCTTAGTCAGATGTCAATTTGGGTAAGCATAGACATTCCAAGAAGATTGAGTGATAGGTAGAGTTGTAGTTGGCAGGAAGCCATAATTCATTAAGACGCATAGAGAATAGAATCAGCATGTGGAGATATCACCTAGAGGTAAAAGGAAAAGAAGAATCAGGAGGAAAAGGAGTGGGGGGGAGAAGGAAGAAGGAAGGAAAGAAGAAAGGAAGAAAGGAAGAGGAGAAGGAGGAGAGAAAGAAGAAGACATAATAAAAGTGGTGTTTAGATTTTCACACTTGAAGGATATGATTGCTTGATTGCTTGCAACTAGCTATTTTAAGATCACCCTCCACCATCCCTATCCCGGCCCTGCAATCTAACAACAGACCACACTTAGAATCCGTATCTCTGTTTTTGTTTTTGGATTTTGCTTGTTTATTTTTTTTCTCCCTGTACATAGATGTACTTTGCTATTTCTATCTATGTCTTGGGATTTTTGCTGGAAGACAGATCTCAGATGGTACCTAGTAACTGTGAGTACGCTACTTTGCCACCAGAAAGCAGTCTACTTTTTTAATCAGTTTATTTTGTTTCATTTACATTAGAAGATATGACACAACACATTTGTTTTTCTAGAAATAAAAATTAAAAAAACAAAAACATAATATTTTAGATCTTTCTTATCCATTAAAATATGTGTGCTGACCCTATAGGTGGAACAACAATATGAACTAACCAGTACCCCCAGAGCTCATGTCTATAGCTGCATATGTATCAGAAGATGGCCTAGTCGGCCATCAGTGGAAAGAGGGGCCCATTGGCCTTGCAAACTTTATATGCCTCAGTACAGGGGAACGCCAGGGCCAAGAAGTAGGAGTGGGGGGTTAGGAGGGTATGGGGGACTTTTAGGGTAGCATTGGAAATGTAAATGAAGAAAATACCTAATTAAAATAAAATAAAGTAAAATAAAATAAAATAATAAAATAAAATAAAATAAAATAAAATAAAATAAAATAAAATATGTTTGTTGTATTCCCCAAAGCTTCAGTTTCCAAGGCCTAACTCATCCTCTGCCTCCCTCTAGCTGAGCAGTGTAATTCCCCTCTACCTTTGACTCTCTCCTTTCAGTCATATTGTGTGGATGCTAAGGTCCTGAGTCTGACTTACAAATATAATTTGGGCTTTCTACTATGAATTGATTAATGTTTAATTGCTGCCTAGATTATTTTTCAGTAAAATGTATTTTCTGAATAAAAGTAGATATCCAAACATGCCTAAGTTCTGCTCCCAGAGAGGAACGCCTTTGTGTATATCTTGACTTGGGCATGATATGCGTAGGGTTCCCTTTCTTTGATCAGACTCAAATGTTAAAGTCCACTAGGTGGTGGATAATGGTTATACTGCTTTCAGGAAAACTTTAGGGGCTCCATAAACTGATATAATTAGGCCTCCATGCGGTTGAAAGCATAGTTCAAAGTACAGTGTTCTGCATTTGCTGTGACACGGGCAGAACACCTCCCAGCTCCTTCCCTTAGGTCCATTCCTGCCTCCAACCTGATTGCATTCTCCCCTGCAACGTCGTGTGCAGTTTTGCCTGTCTCTCCCCCAGTTGCCATATACCACAGCTTTTGCAGTTCTGGAGGTCAGTCTCAGCACTGAACTTTCCCGAGTGCAGTCACTAATGATGTCAGGGAGTCTGGGAGGACATTAAGAACTATTTATTTTATGAGCTGTTTTTCCTCCCGGCCAAATCTCTAGGCCAGGCTCAGGAGGAGGGAATGGGGGCAATGACACAGGAACTGATGGAGGTCCCCACTGAAGGAACTATGCTCAGTGAGAAAGAGGGTACTCAGTACCCTGACCTCCCCCAGGCTTATCACTCCCAGAGTAAACACCTCAGGAGCTTGAGCAATGGGCACAAGGTCTTAATATGCCCAGCATGCTCTGCCTAAGGCTGGCATTCCATTTAATGACAGAGGGGGATTTGATTTGGCAAGAATAGAGTCCCCATTCCACTCGTAACTATCCTATCACTCTGGGGCTTAGCCTTAAGACAGGGAGATAGGGAAGGTGAAGTAGAAAATGCTGGAACCATTCCTCCTCAGAAGTCACCTCCTGACAGGACCTTTGGGAAGTACTCCTGGCCACACAGATCTGGAGTGAGATTGGAAGGGAGTGGGCAGGGGAACTTTTAACTCAAGTACCAATGGTTCCCACATCACTGGATTTACATAGTAAGTGATTCTCTCTTGCTCCTTAGCCATAGGGTGACTTACAGTGGTGGTTTTAAACCATTAGAGTTTGTGTTAGTTTGATTTACTCTAGCTTCAGTGAAGAATGAGGCCAGAGATTCCTTTGAGTTATCATGACAAAAATTGGTCCTTTTGTGTACCTCAGCCTTGGGTAGCCCTTTTGACTCTGAGCATTTTCCCAGAGGCTTCTAGGAAGTGATGCGAGCTGGCACTTGGAGAAAAGATGACTCTCTTGCTCTTGGTAACCCTTCTACCAGCATTTCCAGGAGACCAATATAGGATGCTGAAGCATGGTGCATTCACACGGAAGGAAAGGTTCCAGTTATCTTGTGCGTCCCAGACCTCACAGTTTGGGAATTAAGAGAAGAGTGTCAGGAGGGTCATAGAAAGGGGGTGTTTTTAGATGGTGGTGCTGAGAACTGGATTTGCTGAGAATTATTATTAACCCTTTATATAGATGAGGACACTGACACGCAGGGAGGGCTGGTGTTTTGTCTTAGGAGGAAAATGCAAGTTGCTAAAGAGCTCTTATTCTCCTGGCATCCTGCTAAAGCAATGTAAACCCAACCACGTGGTATTAAAGATATCTATTGCCTACCCCTTGAAACCTCTGTGCTTCTCCTGGTTCCCATTTTCTTCATTTAATGATGTTTTTAGCTTGCCTTTAAGACTGAGTATACCCTTTAGTGAAGAGAACCTTCACCTATAGTCTAGGCTTCAATCTTCTTAGACCTATTTGTGGCCATTTAGCCTCTGTCTCTCAGGGGCATTATTTCCTTTTCAGGGCTCCCCTTCTATCTGAAAAGCACCCTCCTCGAGGCCTCTCCCCTCCCTTCCTTGAAATGTCCTGAAGTCTAAGTGACTGATGACTTATGTGTGCAGTGCACAGAAGGGCAGCAGCTCACTTGGCGACTGGGCTCTTTCTTAGGTCTCTTTTAGTACATTTGTCCTTTGCTGGACATTCTGTCCTCCTCGACTCCTAGGAGCAATGTTGCAGAATTCTAAGCACAGCTGCTTCACAATAGCAAAGTACCTTAGTCATAGTCCAGTCACTGTGCAGTTAGAAGCATGCCCTGGAAGCACTTATGCAGGGCCCAGGGGACTAATATGCAGGCCAAAGGAGGCCAGGATATGAATGGCAAATGAGGAAATAAAGGGAGAGCAGGTCACTTGGAGCCAAAGAATGCATTAATATGCTGACATGTCTGTGGAAGAAACCAGAAAGGCTTGTACCCAGGGGACAGCCCAAGACTGACACTCAAAGTGTCCAGAGAAATTCTACTTCCTCTCAAGGAATTTGGCTGAGCGTAAGGGAAGACTAAAGAGATGTTAGCTCAATGATGCAGCATTAAGTTGTAGACGACTTGGGAGATCCACGAGTCTACATTCTTTGATGCAGCATTAAATTGTAGACGATTTGGGATATCCATGAATCTACAGTCTTGCTTGAACAGGTTCTGCACTTGAGCTATTTTTAATTCTCTTTGGACAGATTTTACAAGCAGATATTCTCTCTCTTTCCAGCTAGCACTGTTTATCTCTCTCAGGAAATCCTACATTCAGACTCACCTACGCTCTTCTTGATCCCATGATGTGCAATTACCCCTTGGCTCACTTGAGTTGAAGACACTCTATGGCCACTTATAAAATGGCAGTGCTCACGGGCTGCACAACTTTCATCCTCTACATCATCTTCTTCTCTCCTTCCTCCCCATCTTTTCCTTCAGTTCCCATTTTTTTTATTCCTCTTCTCTTCATCTTTCTGTAGTATCTTCTCAGTAGTTGAACCTATATGTGTTTGATCCCAAATAACACAAAGATTATAGATTACATGAAATGTAAAAAAAAACACCTTTGGCAATAGTGTTATTTTTTCCACGTGACTTACTAAGATCTTAGTTATTTTTTTCAGAAATACTACCTGAAAAATTACATATTACATATTAACTACATATTACATATTAACCCACTAAAAGGCAATATAAATTCTCCATTATTATTTTGGCAAGTTTCTCTGTCATTTCATCAAAGGTATGTAGAAATAGTTAATTTTTCCAGTTTTGATGTAGTCAATACTGCATTAGTAGATCACAATAAATAATTGAAATGGCAATTTGCCATAACTTCTACCATTTAGAAAAGAGTGTGTCAAAAGAGAATATCATATACTATTGAATAAAATAATGAAAGATGAAATATAACATTTGAATCAATTGCTTTTCATGAAAAAAAAATCATTAAAAGTCATCCAGAAAAACACAGAAAAGCCCTCAGAGCACAGCCTAACCGTTTACTTCAGAGCTAGAATTACCATCCTGTTTGTATTGCTTTCCAAAGAGGGTCTCACTTAAGAGGGAAAGGATTCGACGGGGATCTGTGATCTTTTAATCTAGGGACAGTTTCATCTCTGAAACTGAAATGGAAACAGGAATGGACAATTTATATTCTGCTAAATTTGGCTTCGAAAGACAACGCTCTGTTTCTTCTTACCCCTTACTATCAGTGTATGCTCTTGTTGCTTTTGATTTTTCTCTCCAGCATTTGTCATCCATGCTATCAGATAAAAAGCAAAATACAATATAAAAGGGATCATTGCTCCTGTGGTGACAAGTGTCCTCAAAGCCTCATGCCAGGCAAGTAACGGAAAGGGAAAGTGATCGGGTGGCATTGGCAAGCATGGGAACCGTCCTGAAACTCTATCCAGAGTAATTCTTAGGCTTTTCAGATTACAACAGTTAATCCTTCATAATTGCTTCCACTTAAAGCAGTAGTTCTCAACCTGTGGGTCATGACCCCCTTTCACAGTGATCACCTAAGTCTATCTGCATATTAGATATTACTTAGGATTCATAACAGCAGCAGAATTACAGTTATATATGTGAAGTAGCAATGAACATAATTGTGTGGTTGGAGTCATCACAGCATGAGGAGGAACCGTGTGCAAGAAGCGGGTCACAGCATTAGGAAGGTTGAGAACTACAGACTTAAATACTGGCCTGAATCTGGTTTGGTGAGTCCATTGCTGATGTGAAGTACTGGAGGGCCTCGGAGTAGCACTGGACAGTTAGTAGAAAAGAGCAGTCTGGCTAGCTAATCACAGCAAAACTCAAGTCTGAGCATCTTATGAAACAGCTCATCAGGTGGAAACAATGAGGACCCCACCACAGAGGTTAGTGTCCCAACAAAACTAACTCTTGTCTGAGCATCCTTGTGTGCTGCACGTGATTTACGAACTGGGACATTCTGGGTAATGGCACTCATTCCTGATCAAATTAATCTGAAGCTCTGACCGTTGAACACTGTCTCCATCCTTCATTTTTCCCTTCTTCCTTCTTTCCTTCCTCCCCTTCCCTTTTTTCCTTTCCACAAAACAAACTGGTATAATGTGGATGTATTACTTATCACTTTGCTGAAACAACAACAACAACAACAACAACAACAACAACAACAAAAATACAGGACAAAGGCAACCTACAAAATAAAAAGTATCTTTGGGGTTCCAATCCCTGGGGCTACCGTCTATCACAGTGAGATGCCACAGAGGTAGCAGGAGGCAGCTGCTGCTTCCACAGTTAGGAAGCTGAGAGTGGGTGGTGATGAAGCCACTCAGTTAGTTTCCTTTTTCCTGATTCAGCCGGAGACCTCAGCTCAAGGAATAGTGCTTACACACACAAGGATGCTCACAGTTTAGGTGAGTCTTCCTACCTCAGTTAATCTAAACTAGATAAGCCCTTAGACCAGTGGTTCTCAACCTTCCTAATTCTGTGACTCTTTAACACAGTTCCTCATGTTGTGGTGACTCCCCCTTCCCTCCAAGCATTAAGTTATTTTCATTACTACTTCATAACTGTAATTTTGCTACTGTTAGCAATCATAATGTAAATATCTGATATGCAGGATATCTGATGTGTGACCCCTATGAAAGGGTCCTTGACCTTCAAAGGGGTCATGACCTACAGGTTGGGTACCACGTGCTTCGAGGCTTCTCTTCCAGATGATGCTAGATCCTGTCAAGATGATAGGATCATGTTGAGCAAGCAGCCTACCAAATACCATGACAGAATACAACATACTAGTTACGGTTAGAACTCACATACCCACAAATTCCCATGCTTAGCAATTATTACAATGATGTTTGAAATGAACTCATTATGTCAAACTTATTGTGTGCCAAGAAAGTTAATTATGATTTCTCTTACAAGTCAAAATGAGGAATCAAAAGACGGTTTGAAATTTTGAGCTTTTAACAGGCTCTGCACCAAAGGATACTCACTGCATCCTGAGCATTGAGAAAAGCCCAGACTTAGGCTATTCATACTTGCTAAACGCTGGTACATTCTTGAAAGGCAAAAAGCAGTTATGAACAAAGAGGGACTCATATCTTTAAATGACACGTTTAAGTAGAAGCTTTTTTAGGCAAATGATCTTAAAGGATATGGTAGATGAACTCCGGAGCAGCTCCAAAGGCAATTATTGTAGTTATTTGTAATGATTATTTCACCAGTACACTCTGACAGAGATGCAAAAAAAATATACTTAAATATTAGGTTACTGATTGTAGGTAATGGCGCAACTAATGCATTGTGCGCACAACTCCTTGATGTAAAAGCCTTTATCCAAAGCTAAAAATAGTCCTCACTTGAGATGCCCTACCAGGGTTTCCCTATGGGAACTTGTTATATTCTTGGGATCATTTTATGGCCTGGGTTATGGCTGAATTTATACAACAATAAGCTAAATTAGTAATGGAATTCTTTTGTGATCGAGTGGTATCAAATACAAATTCTGTATGTACACGACCCAGCAGAAGCATAGATGAATTAAACCATTTTCTTCATTTGCAGAAATGTAGTATAAAAATCGCCTGCTCCCGTCCCAGGCATCTCAGAGGGAGGAGACAGTGGTTATGCATGATGCAATTCTAATTTTGTCCCACGGCTTGCAATGGCTGGTTGTTCTTCTATACTAAGCTACCTAAAGGGAAAGGCAAAATATGAGATGAATTTCCCATTGACTGCTGTGATGCTAAAAGCTCATAATTAACAAATGAATGCTGAGCCCCTAGGATTGGAAAGGCTTTCTCTAGAGCTTGTGGGTTATGGCATCTCTAACCTATGCCTGCAATTTCTTTAGGAAGCCAGTACACTCGTATAAGAAAGTTACTAAAGCAAGGAATATATAATCAGTTGAAAATTAATTAGATGGCTTAGCAAAAATGAAAGAATGTTGAGTTGAGATTCATTATATGGGTTTTAATCCCAATTATCTGTTCAATCTGGTTGGCCTTGAACATTCTAATCTGATCAATATTTTCACCTAGTTATAGCTTATATCTTTTTTCTTATTTCATACTTAAATGGAAGTAAAGTATGTTTAATTAAGCAGTATATGATTATCTTAGTTTCTATGCTCTGATAAAACACACTGATCATAAACAACTTTGGTAAGGAGGGGACTTAATTCAGATTACAACTCACTTGTTGAGGGAAATCAAGGCAGGAACCCTTACAAGACAGAGATCTGGACCCAAAAGCTGATGCAGATGCCATGGAAGAATACTGCTTACTGGCTTGCTTCCTATGGCCTTAGAACTGGCATCATCTACAGCGAGCTGAGTCCTCACACAGTAATAACTTATTACGAAAATGCACCAAAGGCTTGTGTATAGGCCTATCATATGGAGACATATTCTTAATTGAGAGTCCCTTTTCTCAGATGACTATGGCTTGTGTCAAGATGACATAAAACTAGCCAGCAAATAATTATTCACCTAGTGTGTGGTAAATAATTTTTACACGAGCATATGTGTGTGTAACTATGCATATTTCTAATAAAATTTTCTGGCTATGTTTTTAAAAATTACCATATGAAGGGATCACTAATTCTCTAGTTAAGCTAAGAAACACTATAAGCAGAATTTTTTTTTTAAAAAAAAACTTACCCCTGTGTGGGCTTAATTTTCTGTTTCAGTTTTCATAGTATGCTAAACACAAGTATGTGTGTGTTTCTCTAAATATTAAAAGACAACTTTTTCTCAAAAGATAATCTGTT